>NC_054829.1:59946343-60246343 GCF_018345385.1 Vulpes lagopus
TTTTCCTGATAAAATGTCACAACAGGTGCTGAATAGCCTGGTTTGAGGTGAAATTCTAAACAGAGCCAAGCTCCTATTTCTTACTCCTTTCCCTACACTGCACTTGGAAGTTCTCAGTTCTGACAAACCGATGAAGGACAGCAGTCCCTCCCTCCATCGAAGTCCCCACCTCACTGGCCTTTTCTCTTACTGTTCTCAAAAGCATTGGTCTGGGGTCCCAGAGATGTTTCTGTTTCAGGAATGTGAGTGAGAGAGCAAAAAGGGAAAGTTAGAAAATAGTCTGTATAGTAGGAACCCATTTGTGTTTAATACAAAAGAAGAGATTATATATGCATAGGAAACCCAATAATAATTACAACACAAACTTCCCATGAATATGAGATACTGGTGACGGGAGTATTCCTGTGACATTCTACTTTCTCTTCAACAGCTTCCTTTACTGTTTAGATAGTTTTTCAACCAAGAATATGAAAATAACCTAATATCACTAAAACAGAGCTCTCTTCAAATAATATTTAGCTGGTAAATCAATACAGGTATGTTTACTTTGCTATTAGAGCCATTCAAACCTTGAAGCAGTGGTTGAAAACAATTACAGTAACAGAATGAAAAATCAAATGGAAAATACACCCAGCACTTAAAGGTCCATCCCGTTCATATGTACCTATCAGCAACAGGTCTCAACTGAAAATGAAAAGTGGCTCTCTAATCAATTAGTGTTGCCACTGAACTCCTTCTTGCTGGTTACTTTTTTCCTTAAGCAGTAGAAAAACAAAAAATTCCTTATAAAAACTAGCACGTGGAAAAAGTTTTTGTTCATGCAAGTGCATCTTATACCACAACAGCTCTACTCACATTCAGGCACTATTGCCTTAGGAATCTGTAGTTTGGGGCGAATGTCCTACTAACATTCTGGTGGTCTCAAAAATGAAGCGAATACAAAAGCTTCATTTTCACTGAATGTGGAAAGGCTTCTACATAGGAGCAACTCAAGTGGGGTTTTTTTGTTTTGTTTTTTAAACTCAAGTTTTTAATGGCCCAAATTGTATACTCCTGAGCTGGTTTCAGCTAAAGCAATTACTTCATTAGTTTTACTTGGCCAAAGATCCTCCACTATTACTTTAGACTACCAAATGCAAAACAAAGCAAACCTCCAAACGTTACCTAACCCTCTAAACTTATGCGGTACAACGCAGCAACCACAAGCCACAAGTGGCTAATGCGCCCTTGAAATGAGGACAGTTCAAACTGAGATGCGCAGTAGGTGTAACACACACAGGATTTCTAAGACTTGTACCAAAGAGACTGTAAAATACCTCATTGTTAAATTTCACATTAATTACGTATTGAAGATTTTGTTAAATATTAACACACAATAAAAATCCATTTTTTTCTATTTTTAAAATTTTGTATTTAAAATTCAATTTGTCAACATATAGTATTAAAAAAGTAAAATCTTATTTTTAAAAATACGGCTACTCGAAAATGTACAATTTACAGTGTGACTCCCATCACGTTTCTGTTGGGCAGCTCCGAGCCTTTGCTACCTCGCGGTTGAAATGGGGATAACGCCCACATCATGCAGAAGTTATTAGGATTAAGTGAAATAAAGCCTGTAAACGCTCAGCACATAGTTGCTATCAGCTAACCAAAGGGCACAAGCCAAGTCAGGCGCTTGCACCCCGAGAGGCTGAGAAGTGTCTGAAGCCGCCGTCACCGGGGGGACACGCCTTCCTTCTCCCGCTCGCAGACCCGAAGCCGGAATAGCTGCCGGGAAGCCCCCCGGTCTGCGGCGCCGAAAGCGGAGGGTGGCCAGGGCCGCCCAGCTGTGGGGAGGCGTCGGCTTCCCGCAAGCCGGTGTCTCAGGGCAGAGGTGGGGCTGCCGAGAGATGGAACCCCCAAACGCACCTTCGGCTGGCGGCCTGCTCGGAGGAAGGCCGGGCAGGCCAAGAGGGCAGCCGGCGGACGAGGCAGAGAGGAGGAGCCCGGGCTCTCCTAGCGCCAGCCCCCGCGCCGCCGCCTCCCGCCGCGGCCCCACTTACCTGCCGACCCGATTCCCCGAACGTCGCGGCAGCCGCGGCTCCCGAAGCTGCTACCGCTTCTCCTCCTTCCGCACGGCTCACCGACTCGGAATCCATCGTTGTCGCCGCCACAGGGCTGCTGGCGCTAGCGAGACAGAACGTAATGGCCGATAAGCCCATTTCCCTCCTCCGCCTCCCCACCCGGGTGCGGCCGAAGCGGCCGTCACAGACGGGACTTACCGGCAGCGCCCACCTCGCGCCGCGCCCGGCCACGCCACGGCAGGAGCGGGGCTGCTCTGGTGGGTGGGGCCGGCCTGAGGGGCGGGGCCGGCAGGCGCCTCGCCCCTCACTCGGCGGACCGTGGCCTGGGAGGCGCGACGACCGGCTTGCGTGGGGCGGGACGAGGGCCGGCCGGCTCCAGCGCCGCTTCCGGCCCAGCCCACGGCCGCAGCTCCCAGAGCCGCCGCCTGGCACCGCCGGTGACGTCAGGCCTCGTACCTGCACCTGGAGCTTGGCTTTGGCGGGATCTGGGCGCAGCCGGCCACCCGCTGCGTTTTGGGCGGACGCTCTCCCAGACCTTGGTTTCTGCACTTAGAAATCAAACAGCCTCGTGGTGTGCTTCAAAGGCTTGTGAAAATATATTTTAAGATGTAAGGCTCTGCTGCATATTCCCTTCCTAACATGGATGACAGTCTAGCCAAAAATACCCTTGAAATAGGAGCCTCAAAGGTAAATTTTGTTTACACTTCTCTGAAATACTTTATAACTGTAGAAAAAGTTAAGTGAGATCTGAAGGAGAACAAAGGGCACCAGCAAGGGTCCATTTTGGCAAATGTGAGAAATATTTTATGTTTTAGGGTCGTGTGTGTGTGTGTGTGTGTGTGTGTGTGTGTGTTTGTGTGTGTGTGTGTAAGGGGTATGCCAGACTTTGCCCATTTTTCCCTGTGTTCATCCAAATTAAAGTCATGATTGCAGTGATTACAGTATTACTTAAACTAGTTGGAGCATTTCCAGGTACATGTTCTTTTATTGTAGTTGTAGTATGAAAGTTTTCACACAAGTTACTGTGAATTGTAGAAGTGAAAAATAAAATACATTATTCTGGCCACAGGGAGCCTTTTATGAAACTTTAAATTACATTTTTATGCCAATCAAAATTCAGAAATACTCCCCAAAGCTACGGCCTTGTAGATTTGTTTTTCTAGATTGCACCAACAGGTCCAACACCCCTGCAACCTTAAATATTCCTTTCTCTCCTGTGCAAAAATTATTTTTTCCTTCTTCTCTGTTAATGTCTTTATAGACTCTCTATCTTGCATATAACTATAACCCAAAAAAACAAAAACCTTTTAAAGACAAAAGTTGATTATTTGAAAACCATCAACATTTTAGTAGTTGGTTGGAAATTCATAATCCATATTCTGGTAAAAAAAAAATCAAGTTGGCTTGTTGTTAAGGTAAACAGGTTTTAGTAGTATGACCTGATGCTGCCTGGTAGGACTAGCAGGGATTGAGACAGTCCCAAACAACAAAAATAAATTCTGCAATAAATTGAAAAGGAAAATAAAGAGCCAGTTGTTAAAGACCTTATGCTTTGGTTTTCATAAACAAGGACAGTTCTACATTACTTGTATTCAAAATCCTTTTCCTCTTATAGACATCAACAATATTAAAAATTTGTGGACTGTTTATAAACGCATGATTTTATTTTGCAAATTGACAAACACCAAATTACAATTTTCAATGCTGAAGTAGAATGTGTTTTCATAGTTTACAAGTGTATTTGTTAGTTAACCGAAAATTCAAAATGCAAGTCATATCCCAACATGAACTGGAAGTATTTCCTAAGAAGAGTTACTTCTAACAAAAATAGTTCAAGAGAAGTCTATTACAAATGAAGGACTGGTAGCAACAGAAAAGCATAAAGTCTAATAGTTTTATTTTGGGAATTTATATTTTTGTCAGTATTTCCAGAGTGTCATAACTCAACTCAAAGTGGGCAAACAAAGCAATAGATCAAATCTTTCCTTCTTCACCTGTTCGTATAAGTTGTATAGCACTATGAGAAAAATACATCCAGGCTCTTTTTTTTCATCCAGGTGTTAATATAATTTATCTATTTGGAAGACATAATTGTGGTCTAAATTTATCACTTAATGGTATTATAGATTTAAAAAAGGTAAATTTAGGGGCAGCCCCCGTGGCACAGCGGTTTAGGGCCGCCTGCAGCCGCAGGTGTGATCCTGGAGACCCAGGATCAAGTACCACATTGGGCTCCCTGCATGGAGCCTGCTTCTCCCTCTGCCTGTGTCTCTACCTCTCTGTGTGTGTGTGTGTGTGTGTGTGTCTATGAATGAGTAAATAAAAAATCTTTTTTAAAAAATAAATAAAAAATAAAAAGTAAATTTAGATCTTCGTATTTCTCTGAAAAGCTGGAAAAACAAAGCTGACTAAAATTCAATAACCAGTAATGTCCACCAAATAAAAAACAAGATTTTCTTATGGTCTTCACAAAGCTACATATCTATTTTAATAAAAAGTTTCTTTTTAAGGTTACCTCATGTCTCAAATAAGGGATAACTGTCAATAATACATAAGAAAAAATAAGGTGGTAAAACTAAAAATGCACGTTAGGCTGTTTTAAGCATAAATTGTTAGATAATCGTAGCAGTTCCATGTATGGAGCCCAATATGACAGGTACTATGCTAAGGACTTTCCTTGTCTTCCTCACAACAGCTCTATGATAGAGGCATTATTATAATTACCTACATTCTACAGATGAGGAGACAAAGACTCAGAGGGATTAAGAAATTTGCTCATGGATACAGCTGGTAAGCAGCAGAGCAAGGATTTAAACCCAGGCAGTCTGATTCCAGAGCCTATACTCTTAGCCACTCTGCTCCTCTGGGAATAAAAAATGCCAGAAAATAGGCTATTAGGGGCAGAAAATTCCTACATCAAAGGTGAATGTGATATTTGAAAAGATTTGAGTACAAATTTTCAAAGTATATATTTTTTGAAATCTATTATGAGGTAGCCATTTGCAAGTTTTAAAGACCTATATATTTAACAAACAAATGAAAATACCAAGTGAACATGTTTTACTTGATGCCATGTGAGTACATTTCTTTTAATTGGAATTTGGTCAAATTTTTTTTTGTGTGTCATGGGAATGAACTATTGATATTCAACTAGCAGAATTTTTTATATGGCATTAATCATAAAAAATTAGTTTCTTTGTACATTATGCCTGAGCACAGCAATCTCAGTGTTGAAAGCTAAACATATTAGTCTGAAGTCTGTCGAAATGTAAGGAGTCTTCTGACAATAATCTAAAAAACAAGTATAAAGCTATAAGGATTGCCACAATTAAGGATGCCTTTCCATTTAATGTACACAATGACTAAAGCTAACACTGATATACAATATTTAGAAAACTTAAGGGAGTAAATCCTAAATTCTCATCACAAAAAATCTTTTTTCCTTTTTTCTTTTCTTCTTCATATTTTATGGACATGAGATGATGGAAGTTAGCTGAACCTATTTTGGTAATCACTTTACAATAGATATGTTAGGCCATCATGCTGAAACCTTAAACAGTGATAAATGTCAATTATCTTTCAAGAAAACTGGAGGGGGGTAGATAGCAGTTATCTCATCCATCTCATCCATCCAAGATCATCCATTGTTTAACACAGTAAGGAGAAAATTGCAGAGAATCAAGACATACATCAACTGAAGGATTTCACACTTCCTGTATTTCCTATGAAACAGGGTGTCAAAAATTTGACAGATATTTTCTTGTACCACCTTCTGCCAGAAATGAAATTCTGAAATTTTTGGCTCATATGACCCTTAATTGATTTCCCAAAGTCAAAAATTATGGGCCCATGAATATAGCCTGTAACAACTCTCAGCTCTTTTGGGTCACTGAGGAAGAAATTTCTCTTATTCAATTATAAAATAATAAAAAGCAAGCAAGCATGGTTCCTAAAATATGCAGATAGATAGAACACTGCATGTTCTCCTTACTTGCAGATAAGTAACCATTCTCTAGAAAGAGACTCATAAAATTTGAGCATGTGTTGTTTAACTACATACCATAGTCACAGGGTATTACTCCCTTCTGCATTCTATGAGAAGGTAAAGCATTTATGCCCCAGTGTCAGAGGAGTCTTATCCCTGTTACAGGCAGGGATATCTGTGTAATCACTTGAATATTTTGCATTTAGATCCAACTGGTACCAAGAAATGCACTGTTTTAGGCTCCAAGCACTCTGTAAGGCAAGAGAAGTTAAAAGATATATGCTTTTGAAATGATAATTTCAAATGGAGAAAGAAAAATGAGAAAATTGTAAACACTAGCTTAGGCATGCCAAACTCAAAAGAATTTCTGTGGCACGAAGTTCTTATCAAAGGAAATGTGCCATAATTACCAGCTTACAAGGTGTATTTTCACTTTAAAAGTATCTGAAAATTACCTCATACTCAGTATACCCGTATCACAGATAAGAGGTCAGAGGAGACAGGGGCTAGATTTTAGGGTTAGCAACTACTTAACACTGAGCACAAATACTTACCTACACCTAACTGCAAAGTGTGGGAAAATAACTACCATAACAAAATTTCACATCACATCAACTACTTAACAAAAATAACCCACAGACTACACAACTATCTAGAAATTAAATTTGAATTAACCCCCCAACATATGAGATACAAATTCATCATTCCTGTAACTCATGACTCAAAAACAAAGAAGATATTAGATTCAACTTTAATGCAACAAGCTTAATGTTGAGAATACGGTAATTGGATTTTAGAGCAAAATTGTGATGATGACAGTTGTTTCAAATCCAGTGTATGCAAGCAATGAAGATCATCTAGATTCGAGCTGTGATGATGGATTTCTAGTTTTGGATAGAACTTATTTGGCTTTATTAATAATTATATCTAGGTTTTAAGGAATGTCAAAACTTACATTTTGTTGTTATTTAGCCATGAGTCTCACTGACATAGTTTTTATTAGAGCTTATTCAGATTCCTTGGTTGCTGTCTCATACAAACTGTAAAATACTTAATTTTACCACATACACAAGTATAAGTTAAAATTCTTTTGCATTTATTTTAAATGCTTTGTTCCATTTTTTACTGAAATATTTGTATGTATTAGAGCTATATGTAAAAGAGATTCAATTTATTTTTATATTATGGCTTACTTTTTAAATCCTCTATATTCACTGCAATAAAGTATTGATACTAATTTTACCTACACTAATATGCATGAAACTTTAGTTCTAGTAAATTTCCTGCTTTTGTTGCCTCTGTATATAAGTATTTATTGACAGTATTAGATTTCTTTTTAGCTATGTGACACTATACTTCTATTCAAGATTAGTACATTACTGCATATCAGACCTAGGAACTTTTCTCATTAAAATATACTGTATTTATTTGAACAAAATAATGTATACGACACATTTTGAAATTCTTTTTACTACATAGAAAATACTTAATTTTTTCCAAAACATTACTCCATAAAACTGCAATGCATTGTATATACTTACCTTATATCCTACATGCCAGCAAATATACTTCCAGAAGAATACTGACATCACATCAAAATGCCATTAATTTGACCTTTGTTGGTGCAATAGTTTGTTGAAATTAATTTCTGAGTTTTTGTTTTATAATTATATAAGCATTGTAAGCTTAGGAATTACACCTAATTTTATGTTTGTACATATTTAATTAATACCATAAAATTCCAGAAGAATCCAATGTTACACAATATTAGATCTAGCTAGTAGTCTAAGCAGGGCTTATATATATATAACAGGTAACAAAAGCTTAGGAACCAATTTCAACAATAGTGAAAAATAGGAAATTTGGTCTAATTATTTGATTTTGGTATATGGGGTACTTATGTGTACTTATCAGTACTTTGACAAAAATCAGTACTTATCAAAGTACTTAGTACTTTGACAAAAAACTAAGGGTGGAAGGATAGCTTTTGTAACTAAAAATGTCAGATTGAGGAATTGATACGGTCAGAATTTTAAAGAGCATCTCCAATTCCCTCATCTCACAGAAGAGGAAAGAGAAATGGAAGCTGAACTAAGTGTTCTGGTGTCCTCTGCCCACTGTTATTTTTGCTTCTGAAAAATATAATTTGCACCAGATACAAAAATACTTAAAAACAGTGCCTGAGCCATAAAGTTTGGCCAAGTGTCTTATTTCCTTCTTTGGTCAAAGTGAAAAGTAGTACCCTGAGGATAGAAATCAGAAAAATCCTTGCCCAGAAAAGGTGGTATGCATCAATTTAATTAGAAGCTATGGAAAACAATATTTTCTCATTGTCAAATTTCTATAGCTGGACCTTATGATGACATTTCTGCAGAACACAAAATACATCATTTATATAGGGTGTACAGTGTTCTATAGGGATATGCTAATTTTTAGCTGGTAAAAATAATTTAGTGGGATATAAAATCTTTGACCAAGTAAACAAGAAAATCTGCTGCATTCTTTATGTAATTACTTTTTATTTTTTTATTTTTATTTTTTTTGTAATTACTTTTTTAAAGAGACTTTGGCTCATATGACCTTTTTAAAACACTTGAGTCATAAAAAATCCAAAGTAACCAACAACCAAATCAACCTTGTCATCGTCTCATTATTTTTAATATGTAGTAGTGACAGTCTAATATATGTAACCATTTTCCCATTAGGAGGTCTATACATTAACTACTATCAAAGTACATCAATTTCGTCAAGCAGTTTTTTTGTGTGTGTAAGAAACAACAAAATTGGCTTTTCAAAAAAAGAAACATATTGCCATTAAGTCTTCAAATATATGAGGTAAAAAAATGGAAGCTATATATGAAACATTTATTATAAACTAAGTTCAATTTAAATGGCAGGCCTGAGATTTTCTATGGCAAAATTACCATAATTATTCTAAGTTAAACAAAAGTTCCCAATACTAATGGTTAAGTCATTCTACCATATTTCCAATTAAAGGTACACTTGTTGGACTGGTTTTGTTTTGTTTTTAAGTAGGCTCTATGCCCAGCATGGAGCCCAACCCTTGATCTCATGACCCTGAGATCAAGACCTGAGATCAAGAGTCAGGTGCTTAACCAACTGAGCTATCCAGGCATCCAGGCGCCCCTATAGGACTAGTTTTAAGTAACATATAGCCATTGGTTTTTCTATTTGCCTTTTAATGTGATCCACTGAAAAATTTAAATCATAAAGGAAGTTAACAACCCCTTAATTTATAACGAGTTTGAAGTTTATTTTACAGCACTTTTATTGAGACATCATATAACTACTGATCAGGACTGTTTACAAATGTGATGCTTGGCCTTTGAGACAATTAAAAACTTCTAAGTACTAAATTTTACATCATGATTTGTTTAACTTAAGAAGTATTATGATGGTGAAAACTAAGAAAAGAAAATCTAAAGCAAAAATATAATGATTTCCACAAAAACTATATATTCCTCCCTTATATCAAAGGGAGGGAAGGAAGTAGGAAGGAAAGAAGAAAAGGAAAGGGGAAAAAAGATGAGAAGAGAAAGAAAAAGGGCAAGACAGGCAAGAAAAATACTTTTTTTTTTTTTTCCTGTTTGCAAAAAGGAGGGAAACTCTTGAGGTCTCAGCAAATAATGTAATCAACTGAGTCAGTTTAAATTAAGGCATCTTCTTTACATATTATTGAATCCCATCATGCCTTTCATATTGCCAGCAGCACCCTGTTGAAACTGCCTCATCATGGACTGAAGTCCTGCCATACCACCTAGAGTAAAAATAGGGTAAAATCAGATAATTATTAAGTGGAACTTGAAAGGTGTTACCAAATAAATGGTTTTACTTCTAAAAAATTTCTGGGATCTGACTGCAATTTGGTCATCAGCTTTAAAGAACATACCAATTAAAAATATCTGTTATCACCTGTATCTTTATCTATAAAAGAGATTGAATAACCTACCTCATCATGTTAGAAGGAATAAATAATATATAAAAAGATCTTAGAACAGTACCTGTCACACAGCAGGGAGTTAATAAATCTAAACAAAATTTTTTTCTGAGAAGTCCAAGAGTCTTGTAAATAGTAACCAATTCTGGGGAGTGGAGGAGTTGTTTCAAAGGACTCACAGGAAGAAAAGAATTCATCATTTATTAAATATATATATGCTCAAAGTTATACTAAATGCTTTCATGTATATTAGCTCACTTAATTGTCACAATTTCTTGATGAGATATCTGTGATTTTACAAAAGAGGAAAGTGAGGTTCATAACATTTAAGGAACGTTTTTCATAGGTCACTAGCAAAAGTATAATTGGGTTTCAAAATCCTTATATAATTTAAAAGTCTTATCATTGAAAATAACCCAGATTCTAAACTAGGGCAAATAGTCACTGAAACAAACATTAACAAAAGATGATTAAGTATATTGCTTAAAAAATCACATAGATGGCAGAAGAGTGAATAAAACCTCAATTATATAGCACTATTACAACTATCCAACTTAGAATTCAGATGACCATTTCCCTCAAATCATACATCTTTTGAACAGAAATTCATCATATCACAACAGAAGGCTTATTAAAACTTAACCCTTATAAATTAACTGTGTTTTATAAACTGGTAACAACTTTGTACTTACCCATGTGATGAAGAACTCTTGGATCCATCATTTTGGCCATTTGTTGATTCAGTTTTGCCATCTGTGACTGGCTCACATTCTTAGACATGTCACCACCTGAATAAAAAAAAAGGTTTTGTGTCAATGTAGAATATAATATAATCAAGGTATAGAAAGTTTAATGAACTGAGTAAAATTTGTTAGAAATCACTCCTAACTTTATCACCCTAACACATTATTTCTATTTGTACATATTCCCTTCTCATCTTTATCTCAATTACTTACATATTTTTGAGAAAGAACAAGTGAAATTCTGTATTAAGGGATATTTAAGGGATTTTTTAAGGGCTATGATTTTTGTTAATAAAAAATTGTATCCAATGATTATTAATAGTAATCTATAACAATTGTTTAATAGTCCCTATGGGAGAATGCTGAACAAAAACCTGACTTTATAGATAAGGGTTCACAGGGAAAGTACCTGGATTGCTTGTAGATTAATATGAAAGAATAAGACAGAGAACATGAAGATTTGCAAATATCTAAGAAGCTATTAAAAATAATGAAAGGCTTCAGAGAATGGAAAGACAAATAATGCAACTCCATTTACCAATGAATTTCCACACACTCAACTGAAACTCCACAGTAAAAAAGGAAGCCAATAAAAGAGATGCACTCTGAGGCAGAACAGGTAAGAGCATCCTTTAGAGAAAAGCTGCTGTGGTCTTAAGAGACAGGAAGCAAAATAGATCATCAATGCAACAACAAGTAGAGTTGCTTCAGTCAAAATTATTTCAAAGGACCATTAATTCTGGTATTTCCTCAGAAATTCTCATTATGAAAATGAACATTAAGGCTGGCTAATCTGAATAAATTACATGAATGAATAGATTACATGAATTAAGAAATATTAATGAAAGATGTTTTTTATAAAACATGATAAAATAAAAAAAATTTCACAATTTTTTTTTAAATTTCATGATTAATACATCTGTGTAAGGTGTGAATTCTCTGCCCACTGACAAATTATTTCTGAGGAATTAAAACGTCTAAAAAATATTAAGAACTTGGTGTGACAAGAATGTATGTCACATCCACTCCCCATTTCATCTTGATTGTGCCTTTATTGAGTAATCAATGCTATCAATGCTTAGATAAACAGGTCCACAGTAGTTCAATCAAGAATAGTCAGCTTTCTCTCTCTAAAATAAATAGGGATTCCTGGGTGGCTCAGTGGTTTAGCACCTGCCTTTGGCCCAGAGCGTGATCCTGGAGTCCCACATCAGGCTCCCTGCATGGAGCCTGCTTCTCCCTCTGCCTGTGTCTCTGCCTCTCTGTGTGTCTTTCATGAATAAATAAATAAAATCTTAAAAAAATAAAATAAAATAAATAATCTTAAAAAAGAAAAAGCTTTAAAAAGGGAGTGCCTGCGTAGCCCAGTTGATTAAATGTCCAACTTAGTTTCAGCTCAGATCATGATCTTAAGGTCATGATCTTAAGGTCATTGGGTTTCACGTTCAATGTGTAGTCCGCTTCAGACTCTCCTCTCTCCCTACCCCTCCCACTTGTGCTCTCTTTCTCTCTCTAAAATAAATAAATCTTAAAAAAAATCAAACAGGGGATGCCTTGGTGGCTCAGCGGTTGAGCAGCTGCCTTTGGTTCAAGGCATGATCCTGGAGTCCTGGGATCAAGTCCCACATCAGGCTTCCTGCATGGAGCCTGCTTCTCCCTCTGTCTGTGTCTCTGCCTGTCACTCTCTCTCTGTGTCTCTCATAATAAATAAATAAAATCCTTAAAAACAAAAAACAAAACAAAACACAAACAGGGTTATTTGGGAAAGATGTTAAACATATTTAATAATCACTATCTGAAAAAAAATCACTATCTGAAATAGCATGTGATGTGAGAAATTATGACCCATCTTAAACATGTTTTCTAATTTTTCTTCCTGTCACAAAAAATAGCAATATAACAAGCAAAAAAAAATAAAGCATCAAAGAAAAAAGATGATTTAAAAAATTATATAAATACTCATCCTTTTTAGAAAGCTATTCAATAGTATTGCTTCATCTTTGGAGATTAATCAATGTGTTTGAAATAATAAATTCACTTCAATAGTGTTTGTAATACAGAAAAAAATATTTGTGAGGGCTTAGACAATTGACTAACTCTGGAAAAGTAAATTTATCTTTTTACCTTATGCAATACACAGCAAAATAAATTTCAGATGGGATAAAAATTTAAAAACCTAAAAAATAAAACCAAAACAAGTAGAAAATGTAGGTGACTACTGTGATTATCAAGATGGGGAAGGCTTTTATGAGCATAAGAAAATAAAAAAAAAAAAGATAAATAGGCTTGCCTACATTAAAAATGAAAGCTTCCATTCACTAAAAACTGTAAATAAAAGGCAAATGAAAACTGGGTAAAATATTTGTAAACATAAACCAAGGATAAAAGATTTTATTTATTTATTCATGAGGGACAGAGAGAGAGAGAGAGAGAGAGAGAGAGAGGCAGAGATGCAGGCAGAGGGAGAAACAGGCCCCATGCAGGGAGCCCAACGCAGGACTCAATCCGGGACTCCAGGATCAGGCCCTGGGCGGAAGGAGGCAGGTGCTAAACCACTGATCCACCCAGGGATCCCAAGCTAAGGATTTTAAAGAGTGAATACAAAGCAACGGGAGAAAAAAAGACAAATGAAAAGGATCCTAAGAGATGATTCACAAAGGAAATCCAAACTAATACATGTATGAAGAGATGTTAAACTTGAGTAGTAATCTAAAAACATATCCTGAATCATTAAACTGAAATTATTAAATTGAAAATATTAAATAATTAAATTATTATAAAATTCATTCAGCATCAACTATGTATCTGGTCAAAACAGACAAAATCCCCGGCTAACCAGAAGCAGATGAATCAGCCTAAATATCCACTGCACCAAACAAAGATATAATCATAACTGGAACAGTATTCAGTGCTTAAAAGTTAAATCTTGAAGAATATTTGACAATATGGAATAATAGTCATGATGTTTCAGAAGAAAGCAGTAGTTATATTAAAGCACTAGTTATAGTCCTATTTTGTTATAGGACTGATAGGATTCCCTGGGGAGAAAAGGTAATGGGTGTTTTAAGTTTTTTTCTTATACTTTCTTATTCTCTCTAAATTTTCTTTACTATGTATTACATCTTCATAAAGATAAAGTCATTGTTTATCTTTAATAAATATTAGTGTTTATTACCTTGAATCTGAAAACATAAATCAGATCATATTCAAGAAGTACATGAATATAACATGAAATTCGGCAATGTGTTTTCCAGTACTGGCAGTACTACTTGGCTTTAATTTTAGTTTCTCAATTTCTTTCTTTACTTTCGCTATGTTAAATAATGATGAGTCTAATACTTTTCTTACCTTTGAAAAGTCCTTTGATACCTCCCATCTTTTTTACCATCTGTGCAAATTTGGTATATTGTGTCAAAAGTTCTTGAACATCTCTTGTTGACACACCTGATCCTCTTGCTACTCTCTGGATTCTTCCTGGTTGCTTACTAAAAACCTTGGCACCATCAGTACTGTCAAGTTCTGCAGACAAGGATTAATTACTTTCATTTACACACAATTAATATTATCAAAAGTTATGTACAAATTTATCTTATACACACAAAAATAAAATTACCGCCAGATTTAACAAATGTTATCATCTGCCATGTTTGCATCTGATTTTTAATAATTAAACATGAAATATATTCAAAAGAACATCTATAATATTTATAAACTATAAAAACAATAAAATAAATACACATGTACTCACCCCACAGTTTAAGTAAAATAGGACATTCTGAAAACTTTTGAAGCCTATGTGTACCTTTTCCATATCTCATTTCCAACTGCTCCTCAGAGCATATACTAGAAGCATAAGGTATGTTCAAAAAAGAAAAGTGCTCACTTTAGCTCTAAATAACTATTAACATTTAAATCATGAATTTAGGCATCTAAGCAACTGAAGTAGGTAGGTTCTATCATCAACCAAATAACGGTAATATTTTCTATATAATTTCGACTAGTATTTTAATCTTTTCTGTGAGATAAAGAATGAGTTAATTCCCTCCAGTGTTTTTATAACTCTTAGAATACAAGGTGCATTTCTTCTGGCATTAGCTACATATGATCTCAGACGGAATACAATGGACTTTAATTAAAATTCCTAATACATCTGCATTCTCTCTACAAGATTCCCCATTAAATAGTCAGCTACCCTCAGTCCAGATGTCACACTATCTAAAATATAGTAATCATGCCATTCTATCATACCTGTAATTATGGAAAATCTTTTCCATATTAAAATAAAATAAATTTGCCTGGCACTTCTTCTTATTTGCATACATGTCTCCTTGCCAGGCACAAAGAAAAAGGCTTTCAAATATCTGAGAGCTACCAAGTCTCTGGTAAATCTCCTCTAGGTTACAAATATCCAACTCCTTTGACTATTCCTCTTAGAACTCCATTTTTTTTTTTTAAGATTTTATTTTTATCTATTTGACAGAGGAAGCGAGCACCAGCAGGGGTAGCAGCAAAAGGAGAGGGAGAAGAAGACTCCCAGCTGAGTAGGGAGCCCAATTCCAGGCTCAACACGGAACTCCGGGATCATGACGTGAGCCTAAGGCACAGGCTTAACTGACTGAGCCACCCAAGAATATATTAATAGAATAAAAAATAGGGGCACCTGGGTGGCTCAGTTAAACTTCTACCTTTTGCTCAAGTCATGACCCCAGGGTTCTGGGATCAAGCCTTGGGCAGTCTGCTTCTCCCTTTCCCACTCTCCCTGCTTGTGCTCTCTCTCTGTGAAATAAAATCTTAAAAAAAATAAATAACCCAATTACATGCTGTTGATATAAAATTCACTTCAAATATAATGATATAGACAGGTTAAAAGTAAAAAGATGCAAACAACTGATTAAAAGCTATATTAATATTAGACAAAATAAATGAAAGACAAAAGACATTATGTACATAAGGACAAAAAGTCAATTCACCAAGAAGACCTCACAATCCTAAATGGGTTCTGTACCCAACAAAAGAGCTTACCTGATGCAAAATTAGATAACTAAGAGGATAAAAATTAGGCACTTAAATACCTTCATCTCCATAATCAATAGAACCACTAGACAGAAAATCAGCAAGGATATAAATCTAGCCTGACCCCAGTCTCTAGTCTGGGTGACTGAGCAGATAGATATTGCTGAGATAGATGGAAGTGTCACTCACCAAGGGAGAAAAACTACATTTTGGATCAGAAAACTTTCAAACAGGGCAGCCCCGGTGGTTCAGTGGTTTAGCACCACCTTCAGTCCAGGATGTGATCCTGGAGACCCGGGATCAAGTCACACATCAGGCTCCTTGCATGGAGCCTACTTCTCCCTCTGCCTCTCTGTGTGTGTCTCTCATGAATAAATAAATAAAATATTTTTTTTAAAAAAAGAAAACTTTCAAACAGGTAAATGGTCTGTCCACCATTTAGTAAGCATCTAGAGAGGAGGTGGTCCGAAGTGTAGACTCTTGAGTCAGAATGCCTGAGTCTGATGCCCAGTCTCTCCACTCTGTAACTAGCATCCTTGGGCAAATTACTCAACTTTCCTGTATCTGTTTCCTAATCTGCAAAAGCTAAATAATAATGGATTTTAACCCAGAACTGTCCCTTGAGAGTTACTATGATGATTAGATGAGTTAATATATGTAAAGTGCTCAGGACAATACCAGGACAGGGTAAATACTCCAGATATGGCTGCAATTATTAATTCTACTTACAAAACCTTTTGTGGTATTGAAGATACAGAGATGAGAAAGACACAATCTTATTTGGGTGACTATGAAAGCCTAAAGCTCAGGAAAGAGGTAGAGACAAGAAAAATAATCGGTCAAGCAGCAGAGAAAGCATAGATGCGGATGAATTATTCAAAGAAAATGAGCAGAATGAGAAGAAACATTGGCTGAGGTCAGAACCTGTAGTATATATATTCATTTTAGGGACAGGCTAAAAAGTGACTGAGTTAACAAGAAAGGTACGGTAAAAGTGGAGAAAGATGATACTAATAGAAGCCAAGCAAAAAGGTGATCAACAAATGCCAGTGTTGTAAAGGTCAAGAAAAAGACTGAAAAGGATCCACTGGAGCAGCCCAATAGGTTAATGGAAATCTTTGTATATTCTATTTCTGCATAGTGGTAGGGACAGAAGTCAGATTTCAGTAGTTTGAGAAAAATACAAACTGTTCTTCCAAGAAGTTTAAACAAAGAGTAAAGAAGCATGAGGGAGAAGTATGAGCCCAGAAAATGTGAACTTAAGAATGTTTATATGCTGAAAGGGAATAAAAGTCAGGAGGTAAGAAAAGACTGGAGACAGGAAAGGATTTTATTGAGGGAGATCTAAGGTCCTTGAAAAAGCTTGAAGAGTGGTTCATGACTGTCACAGTCTTATAGCTAAGTTAGCCAAAGGTTGAGGGAATTCTATGCCAAAAGCCTGTGTTTCTTTGTAAAGTCAGAGGTCAAGTGGTAGAATTGAAAGCCTAAGGGGCGCGGGAGGGGGTGATAAAGGTTCAGAATACGTGCTGGGTTGAATCAGAAAGAGTGTTTAAAAACTGGAAAAAAGATAAAAGGGTCATGGAACTAGACATGTTAATGGCCTGGAAGTACAGGAGGAGGTAGTGATAATACAGGAGTACAGAGAGCAGTATAATTCTAATAAGACTGAAACCTTGAGGAGCGCCAGGATGGCTCAGTCAGTTAAGTGTCCAACTCTTGATTTCAGCTCAGGGAGCCTCACATTGGGCTCCATGCTGAGCGTGGGGCCTGCCTAAGACTCTCTCTGTCTCTTCTCTGCTCACCCCTCCCCCACTCGTGCGTGTTCTCTCTCCCTCTTAAAAAAAAAATACTGAAGCCTCGAGAGTTTCAGTACAAAATAAGTTTGTAAGCATTGCTTAAACTATTTCTTACAGATTCCCAAATCATGTTAACATATGAGAGCTCTGAGGAGACATATATAATAAACTTACTAGTTTTTTTAACCCACAATTCCCCCCAAATTTATTTGACTACAGAACATTCCTTTCAAGCTATATCTATCATCATCTAAAGAGAGTTTTTTCCACGGAACTCATTTGGAGAAACACTGTACTCCGCATTTCTCTATATGAAGTCAATCCAATAACCAGAACTCTTGAGTTCAAAACAGCTACAAATCTACCTAATCTTTCAGTCTACATGTTTTCCAATCTTGTCCACAAGAACACAGTGAAGCTATCCACTTGCAAATATTCAGAACATTGCCCTCTAAATCAAGTAATCTGCCATCTTACCTTGATCATTCATACTATCCATTATCGTCATTAACTTTTTTAGCCTTGCCATTGACTCTTGTTCATTTCCTTTGCTCATAAAATCTGTACCAAAACCAGGGATCATACCCTAAAACAAATATATTTAAACATAAAATTAACAACAGCTTGTGATTAAATTGTTCAGAATGTTCACATTTAACTACTAGCTTTAATTTTGACACTAAATTTTTAAAATATTTTTTTACCCAAATAGCAAAAATAATGAAAGTAAAGGCATCTATTCTTAAACATTTTAATGAAAAACAAAAGAAGGTAGAAAAAAAAAAAACTTTTTTGGATAACTAACCAAGATCTGACTGAAGGGGCCCATCTTCATGATATTTTGAAATTGTTCATACATGTCTCGCAATGTAAACTGACCTGAAATACAACATAAATGGTTCAGGTATGTTAGAGAATGTACATTTCCATTCAATAAAATTAATCTTTTCCTTAGTCATGGATTCATCTTGAAGCATACTTGCAAAATATCTAATCAATAAATATTCCTGAGCAGTTACTATGGGCAAGATCATATGGTAAATGCAGTCGAGAATTTACAGATACACAGACAGATTCTATCCTAGAAAAGCTTACACTCTATCAGAGAAAATGGACAAAAGTAAATATACAAAAAACGTGAAAACAAGGCAGACAAACTCTACCCTACTAGGGTGACTAAAATGAAAAAGGCTTACAACACCAAAAGTTCAAGAAGATATGGAGCAAGCAGAACTCTCATAGATCACTGGTAAAAATGTAAAATGGCAAAAACACTTTAGATTATTTGGCATTTTCTAAACACATGGCTGTCCATGAAGAGGAAAATGATAGACTATGGATGAAATACTACTCAGCAATAAAAGAACAAGCTACAGGTACATAGAACTAAATGGATGAATGTCAAAAAAATTATGCTGTCAAAGAAACCAGGTGTAGGGAAAAAGGGACATAGTAGGATTCCTACAATATGATGTACTTACTAGGAAGGAGAATGAGCAAACTTTCTAGTTAATGGAAATATTTCCTGATGGATATGTGTTTCTGTGCATTTGTTAAAATTGTTGGAACAATATCCTTAGGAACCACGCATTTCATTATATGTAAATTAACTTAACTTCAATTAACCAACAACAACAATCCAGAGTATTTTCTATTTATGGCCTAAAGATATAACTGGAAAAGGCATTTGGTTTTAGTCATCCTGAATTTAAGTGGCAGTACAATATTTTTTTAAAGCTTTTATTTATTTATTCATGAATGACACAGAGAGAGAGAGAGAGAAAGAGGCAGAGACACAGGCGGAGAGAGAAGCAGGCTCCATGCAGGGAGCCTGACGCGGGACTCGATCCCAGGACTCCAGGATCATGCCCTGGGCAGAAGGCAGTGCTAAACCGCTGAGCCACCCGGGCTGCCCGGCAGTACAATATTTTAAAGGAAATGTTATAGCAGGCAGGTAGATATGTAAAAGTAAACAGTGGTAGAAAAAGTTAAGGCTGAAATACATATTTGGCTATTACACAGGAGTGACCATTGAAGCCATGATAGTATAGGAAATACACTGTCATGGAACCCACATGAAAAGTTCAAAAACAAAAGAAAGTAACAAATATTGGGAACCAAGGGGGGAAAAAAAGGCTGCTACTACTTTTGCCCTTGGTGACCTTAGAAATGAGTAGAATGCTAAGAGCAGAAGCAAAATGCAGGCATAAGGAGAGATCTAACAGTTAAAAAGTAGACTGACTAGGGATATATTACCCAGTTTAATTTTGTGGCAGAAGCAGTGGTAGAGCTGTTCAGAAAGAAAGAAAGGTGGGGAAAAGCACCCGGCAACGAGGGATAGATTCATTCATTAAACAGATATTTATTAAAAATCTACTAAGTGCCTGAAACTATGCTAGGTACTATAAACATAAAATATAAGGAACACAGCTATGAACTTACCTTTGCCTTCAAACAGGGAAGACATATATCTAATAATTATAATGAATAATACAAAAATTACAGGGTGCAATGGAAACATATAGCAGAGTTCTAACTCAGTCCAGGGATCAGGTAAAATGCCCCTAAAGAAGGAGAGACTGAAGTATGAGTAAGAGTTAGCCTCTATGGCTGGGGAGAGGGGCGTAGAAGTATGAAGAAGAGAGAACACCTGTTTAACAGGCAAAGGCACAGAGGTGACATATATTTCAGAACCTGAGAGAAATTCAGCATGACTGGCACATGGAAGGTTAAGGAAAAGAGCATCAAAAATGATATGGAAGATGGGCAGCCCAGGTGGCCCAGCGGTTTAGTGCCACCTTCAGCCCAGGGTGTGATCCTGGAGACCCTGGATTGAGTCCCAGATCGAGTCCCAGATCAGTCCCAGTCCCAGACCCTGAATCGGGCTCCCTGCATGGAGCTTCTCCCTCTGCCTGTGTCTCTGCCTGTGTGTGTGTGTGTATCTCTCATGGATAAATAAATAAAAGTCTTGGAAGATGTGAGCTAGTTGGTAGAGTCGTGGGTTTTTTTTAAAAAAACTTTAAGTAGGGATCCCTGGGTGGTGCAGTGGTTTGGCACCTGCCTTTGGCCCAGGGCACGATCCTGCAGACCCAGGATCGAATCCCACGTCGGGCTCCCGGTGCATGGAGCCTGCTTCTCCCTCTGTCTCTGCCCCTCTCTCTCTCTCTCTCTCTCTCTGCGTGTGACTATCATAAATAAAATTAAAAAAAAAAAAAAAAAAAAACTTTAAGTAATCTCTACACCCAAGGTGGGGCTCGAACTTACAACTCTGACATCAAGAATGGCATGCTTCTCTGACTGAGTCAGCCAGGTACCCCAATAATAGTCATTTGACAAGATTCTAAGAGCAATGGAGCCACTGAAAGATTTTTAAAAAGGCAGTAATGTGATTAGACTTGCATTTTCCAAAGATCATTTTGGCTGCAGTATAAAAAACAGATCCAAGGGGAAGAATCCAAGAAACAGGAAGATCTGTTAAAATGAGACTTAGAATAAACAACCTAATAAAGAGATAAACTTGCATAATTGCAGGAGCTGGAAGAAAAGGGAATGGAATGAAGATATTTAGGAGGCAGAACTACTAGGACAAGCTGACAGATGGGAAAAGGAATGGGCAGAGCAAGAAAGAAATAAGAGTCCATGGCAACACCCAAGATTCTGCCTCTGGCAATGACAAATGACATTAGCATTCATTGATGATAACAATGAGGTGAGACTTTAGGATGGGAAGATACAGATACGCTGAATCTGAAATGTCTGTGAACATCCAAGTATGGTCTAGTAAACAAACAGGTATCAACCTGAAGCTCCAGAGAAAGAAGATGGCCTAGCATTGGTCCCTGAAGAATACCAACATTTAAGAGAGGGATAAAGGCATAGGTAACTGACAAGATAAGTGAGAATGAGCAGAGGCAGGATAGTATGTAACCATGGAAACTAAGAGTAAGATCATTTGGAGAAAAAAAAGAAATGGTCAATAATAATATAGGATGAATGCTTCTGATTTTATATATATCAGCTGACTTAATCTTCACAAGTTTATAAGGAAGATACTTAGCATTACCTACTTTTTACAGATAAGGAAATTAAGGTTCAGTAATTTGAAAAAGTTATACAGCTAAAAATAGATCAAATATAAATTCAAATATGACAAATTTAAGAATTTGAGCTCTTAATCACAACATATATTCTCTATAGGAGTGGTCTTAAATGTGGAGTGAAAAAAATGTGTGCTTAATCTCATTCTTCTACATTTTTTTATATTTAGTGTATATATTATATATATATACACACACACTCATAATTTGTAAATAAACAGATTAGAAAGAGTGTTCCAACTTACATTTAACCTGTTCTACCTCAAGAAATTCAATGAAAATCTCAATTTTAACCTTCAGGCAATTTGATTACAAGAAAGAAAATAAAAACACTCAATTCTACAATTGTTTACAGATTATCTGAGATTTAAAATGATTTGCATATAAATCATGTAGAAAATAAACATCTGACGAATTGAACTTTAATAATAGATTTGTCATTTCAAACAAATTAACAGTAGCTTTATCAAAAAGAAATTACGAGAAGACATCAGAGAGCAAATGCTTTTTGCTTCTCATATACCATGTTTTAACTTCTCTATAAGTGCTTCATTGTCATCCAACTTCAACTCATTGACTTTATCTATCAGTCCTTCGATGTCACCCATACCTATAAGACCCCAAAAAAAGAAAAATTAACAACAGTATATACTGCTTTACATTATATAAAATACATGCACATAGATAATACCCCTGTGAGACAGGTCAGATATTCCTACTATATTTTAGAAGTGAGAAAACTGAACCTCAAGAACTTAAAGCAGGAACTCCAGCTCCAGGTTTTATTCTAAACTCCATGCTCTCGAGCTCTATTACCTGATACAAAAGGTTTTACTGCCATTACCCTTGCTATTACCAAAACCACATATTTTTGTATTGTGCTCTAAAACTTTTCCAAAGAACTTTCCTTCTAATACTTCATCCTCTACCACTCAAACCAAAAGAAGAAGAAAACCATCATCCTGATTTTTTACAGGTGAGGAAGATAAATCATAGAAGGTAATGATTTTCCTAAATTAGTCAACGAGAGAGTAGGATTAAAATCCTAATCTGTCCTAAAGAGCCACGCTATTCCTTAGTGATTTTTTTATATCCCACCACTGTACATACCAAGAAGCTTGCTGATAAAAGGCTGTGTTTTGAAAGGTTCAAAATCATCTATGTGTTCCCCTGTACCAATGAAAATAATTGGACTTTTTGTGGCAGCAACTCTGCAGAGAAAAAGAAAATGATGAAATAATCTAAAAAAGGTAAATTTTTTCCAGCAGATTTCAAAGTAATTAGACAAAGATATACAGTTCAAGTTTCTTTTCACTTGTTAAAACAGAACTATATCAGAAGGACTCCAAAATTCTGTTTTTATTTAAAATTCTTTTATAGGGATCCCTGGGTGGCGCAGCGGTTTGGCGCCTGCCTTTGGCCCAGGGCGCGATCCTGGAGACCCGGGATCGAATCCCACATCAGGCTCCCGGTGCATGGAGCCTGCTTCTCCCTCCGCCTGTGTCTCTGCCTCTCTCTCTCTCTCTCTGTGACTATCATAAATAAATAAAAAATTAAAAATAAATAAATAAATAAATAAATAAAATAAAATTCTTTTATAGACCATATTAGGTATACCACTAGAATTTATCTTTTTTTTTTCAATTTTTTTTTCAATTTGGGTATATACTGGACTGTATTTTATTTCATTTTTTAAAAGGTTTTATTTATTTATTCACAAGAGACACAGAGAGAGAGGCAGAGACATAGGCAGAGGGAGAAGCAGGCTCCCCGAGGGGAGCCCAATGCGAGACTCAATCCCATGACCATGACTGGAGCCAAAGGCAGAGACGCTCAATCACTGAGCCATACAGGTGCCCCTGGACTGTATTTTAAATGATCAATAGAAAGCTATAAATACATACACACACACACAAGCCCCATATAAGCCCAAGCCTTAGAATAGCATCAGTAATACTTACGCACTGAGTGCACCGCCTCCTTTTGCATGGCCATCAAGTTTTGTCACTATTACCGAAGCTACATCTACTTTATCTTTAAAAGCCTTTGCCTGGGCTTCACAAGCCTGTCCAATGGAGGCATCCATCACATAAACAATGTTATCAGGTTGCTAGAAAATTTAAATAAGAAAGATACATATTTTTACTGCTCTTGAACAAATTTCATCATTAGAAGCTATAGAAAAATATTTATTATAAGTATTCATCAAATCAATAAATATTTATTGAGGGAGTACTATATATTAGACACCATTTAGGTCCTGAGACAAAGAAATAAATAAAATCCTTGTCCTTATGAGACTTATATTCTAGTCAGAAGACACAGATAATAAATGGGCAAGTAAACATTTCAGATGTACAACAATCTGAGGTATGGGAGACTTTTTTAGATAGGGCGGCCAGGGGAAGCCTCTCTGGAATAACATTTGAGATGAGGCCTGAATAAAGAGGAAAATGTTTGTTATATGTAAAGATCTGAGGAATCACATTCTACGCAAGAGAATACTAAAAGTAAGTATGAGGGGAAAAAGTAGAAAAGTATAAATTAAAACCAAAATGAATAAAACAGAGGTGAGGTTATTTCCCTTAGCTCTGCTCAACCAGGTCAAAATAATGCATGGCTAAAAAGAAATTTATTAGCATTGATTAGCTAAAGAATTACTGCCAACTCCTCAAAGGCAAAACTGAGTTCATGGGCAAAATATGTGCTACAGATTATCTAGAAGCTGCTTCTTTTCCCTAAATTATTTCCATCACCATTTTAAAGAGACACTAAATGATCATTAACATTTTTAAATGCTTCATTTTGAAAATCTTTCAAAATTCAGCTAAAGGAAATGTCCTAATTTGATTTAAATAATTTACAGAAAAGTCAATATGAAAGGTTAATTTTAAAATTATGTTTCTTGTTTTTTATTATATATACAATAAGATGATTAAGTGAGAAAGGAAAATTTTTTGATACTTATTCATGAAAATTTCATATCTAGTATAGAGAAGATTAAGTCCTTACCATACAAATACATATACCCAAAATAGAAAGAAATAAATTACTTGGAATCTATTATACAACCAAAAATAACTTACATAGATCATAAACTCAATAAGGGGTTGTAATTAAATTAGCCAAAGTCCTTACCATGTTGTTAAATTGAAAGTTACTTACTATAGCGTTAGCAACTTGAAGCATTTCTTCAAACAAAGAGTCTTCCTGTTTATGGCGTCCACTTGTATCAACAATAATAATTTCAAAATTTTCATTTTTGAATTTCTCCACTCCTTCAGAGGCAATGATAACAGGATCCATTTCTGTATAGCTATTTAACAAGGACAAATGATTCAACAACAACCACAGAGCAAAACTTCTGAATACTAATAATTTGACAATTGTTAGTATAACTCTATTCTGAAAAAGTCACAATTTCAATTCTGAAGAATAAAATCTAATAAATGTTAAAAATAGCAAATAAAAAAATTTAAAAATAAAGATAGCAAACCACTTCTAGAGCAGCAGAAAGCATTATTTAGTTTTCCAATTACAAAATTCTAAGTGATTCTGCTGCATGTCTTATCTTGAATGAGTTATTTCCCTCAAATACTTTTTATATTTTCTTTAATAATTGAAGAATAAATACACATGCTTTCCCATTTAACACCCTTTCATAAGCATTTTATAAAGCCATTAAATATTCTTATAAAACATGACTTTTTAGGCTAAATCATATTCCATCATATGTTATGCTATCATTTATTAAATAAATGCCCTATTATTGGTCATCTGAAGTATTTCTAATTTCTTGGTATTAAAAATATAGCCAGGGATGCCTGGGTGGTTCAGCAGTTTAGTGCCTAACTTCAGCCCAGGGTGTGATCCCGGACTCCTGGGATTGATTCCTATGTCAGGCTCCCTGCATGAAGCCTGCCTCTCCCTCTGCCTATGTCTCTGCCTCTTCTCTGTCTTTCATGAATAAATAAAATCTTAAAAAATAAATAAATAAAAATAAAAAATAAAAATATAGCCAATATAAAGGGTTCATAATGTTGTTTCTTTGAAAATTGTTATGACACAGTCCTACAGCTTGAATTGGATCAAATGATCTGATAATTTAGGCTTCTGGTTTCTTTTTTGTTGATTTTGATGGGAGTTCTCTGGGCTTCCTAGATTTGGATGTCCATTTCCTTCCCAAGATTAGGGAAGTTTTCAACTACTATTTCCTCAAATAAATTTTCTGCCTTTTCCTTCTCCTTTTTCTGAGACTCTTATAATATGAATGTTATTACATTTATTTTAATGGGTAGGCTTTGGTTCCTAAAAGGAAAACGTCTTCCATAAAAGTTTAATTTCATTCCTAATTCACTACATTTTCACAACTGTCAAAAATCTTTTAAACTTTAAAATCCAGAAACGAGATCACATTGTAATCTGCACTATTTTCAGAAGTGGCAATTTTTTATACAGATCAATACTGTCAAATGAAAAGACAGATGTTAAAAAAAAAGTTTTCTCCTTAAATTAGCAACAATAAAAATCAGGTATGAAGGCATTTAATAAGAATATGTGAGATTTAAATGAAGAAAATTACAATATTTAAGGACATAAATTTTTAAAGCAAAAATAACACAATAGGTTCCTAAACTGAACTATACAATATAGTAAAGATGTCAGTTCTTCACTAAGTTAACTAGTTTCAAAGTAGTTCCAATCAAAATCTTTTGGGAACTTAATAAGGAATTTCAAAATTTAATCTAGGAAAATAAGCAGATGAAAACAGGCAAGAGGATGTTGAAAAAAAAGTTTAGCATTACCAGATATTTTTAAATATGCTAAAGATATAATTAAAATTTATAAATGTACAAAGAAATATGATGTAATTCATATTGGAATGAATGGAATGCACACAGTGGAATGCAGTGATGCCATAAAATGGAATTACCTTAAACAGTATATGGTCTATTTCAGAATAAAGATTTCATTGTTTTGTGAATGTGTTAATGAAGTACAATATATTTACACTGAAAAGTTGCACAAATTATAAATGCAATGAATTTTCACAAAGTGAACACATCCAGGTCAAGAAACAACATAACCAGCACCACACTCCCTCCCAAGAGTAACCACTATCTTGTCATAAGATCCTATTTGTAATCAACTCCTTAGTGGTCTACTGATACACACAGTAAGATGTACTATTTTAAGTGTTCATTTTGATGAGAGCTGACAAATTTACATATACCCACTACCACAACAAAGTAAAAAGCACTGTAAGACTCCATTTCAATTTAAAATTATCTGTCTATATCTGTGTGTTCATTTGCACGGACATTGAAATAAAGCACAGGTGGACAGGCTAAAAACTGGTAACTGGGAAGTGAAACCTTTAGTGCTTTCACTTCTTTAAAAGTCTTAAAGGGCAGCCCGGGTGGCTCAGCGGTTTGGCGCCACCTTCAGCCCAGGACGTGATCCTGGAGACCCGGGATCGAGTCCCACATCCGGCTCCCTGCGTGGAGCCTGCTTCTCCCTCTGCCTGTGTCTCTGCCTCTCTCTCTCTCAAGAATAAATAAAATCTTAAAAAAAAAAAAAAAAAAAAAGAACTGCTTTAAAAAAATAAATAAAATTAAAAAATAAAAGTCTTAAATAAAATAGATTTTTTAAAAAATACAGGACAAATGGTTATGTAACAAATAGCTCTGTATATGCCACCCCTGAAATAAATGCTAATATGTAAATTTAACAGCAGAGATGCAGTTCAAATTCTTCCTCAGTCCCAGTCCCTTCAGTCCTTCCAGAGAAAACAATGATCACTAACATTTTACTCCATATATGTATTATGTTTCTTAAATTTACATGAGTAAAAGAAAGATTATTTCATAAATGGTATTGAGAATACTGTTAAAAAATGCTCTGGCTTTAGCCAATAGTTAATTATCAGCCAAATTTCTTACAAATTTTGAACCAAAGGATACAACTGTTTGTTATCCCTTAATATTTTTTTATCCTTTGATTTTTAAATCCATATTAGAATCAGTTCTTATCCTAAAAATAAATAATGCTATTGTTTAATCTACCTATTAGAAATCATAAAAAACTAAGGTGCCTGTGTGGCTCAGTGGTTGAGCCTTTGGCTCAGGTCCTAGAATCAAGTCCCACATCAGGCTCCTTGTGGGGAGCCTGCTTCTCCCTCTGCCTATGTCTCTGCACCTGTCTCCCATGAATAAATAAATAAATTCTTTTTAAAAAAAAGAAATGAAATCATAAAAAACTAAAAGAAAAAAATTTTAAATAAAGAATATATGGTAAGCCAAAAGTTCATTAGCATTTCTCGCCACCCAAAAAGTAGAAAGCATGACTAACAAAATGATACCATTCATTAAATTACCTCAAATTTTAGCTTCTTTAACTTACTAAGAAACCATTTATATGAATAATGTTAAGAAAATGTTATCCTCCCAAAAAGTCCTAAATTCAATATAGACTGAATTCTTTTCATTAATCATTCTAACATATAAACTACCTAACTGAACTACTATATCAAATAAAAGAAAGCAATGATCTCTACCTGAGATAATTATACATTATAAGCTTTTTTAGGATGATCAAACTTTCTAAAATTATTTACAAAAAAAAATAGTATGGAATTCACCAGTGTGTTTTATCAAGGAATGCTTCAGATAGGTCTTAAAAGAAACAATAAGGGACGCCTGGGTGGCTCAGTGGTTGATCATCTGCCTTCAGCTGAGGGCATGATCCCGGAATCCAGGGATTGAATCCCACATCAGGCTCCCTGCATGGAGCCTGTTTCTCCCTCTGCCTATGTCTGCCTTTCTCCTTCTGTGTCTCTCATGAATAAATAGACAAAATCAAGAAAGAAAAAAGAAAAGAAAAGAAAAGAAAAGAAAAGAAAAGAAAAGAAAAGAAAAGAAAAGAAAAGAAAAGAAAAGAAAGGAAGAAAAGAAATAAATAAGAATAGAGAAGCATACAAAGCAGGATGAAAAGTATAGGCAGATTATAAACTAAACAATGTCCACTCTGATATATCAGGCTGGATCAGAAGAGTCATGTTATAATAATAAACGAGAACACTTTATTAATTATACCCCACTTTGTTCCAGAAAGGTTTAAACTTCTAAGTAGATATTAAAATGTGACCAGACAGCCTAAAATAAAAACTGAGACAAGATGAGACACATAAGTATGTATCAAAATAAAAACCAGAAACCCACCTTCCATAGAATGGAATTCTTGCTTTGGTAGCATTCTGTTTTAGTTGGTCAAAAGCTCCTATAAGATAAAGAGTTAATGAGTCCTCAAACTTAAAAATAAAAATTACAGAGAAGTTTTCAAATTTCAACACATTACCTGCTCTGAATGTGTCTGCACATATCAAACAGGTCTTCCAACCTTTCCTCTGGTAATAATATGCTAACTGGGAAAGAAATATTTTAAAAATACAACATTAGTAACTACAAATTATTATGCACATAATTTTTTGTTTACCTTTGTTATTACTTAAAGATTAAAATAAACTCACATTCTCCTGAAAGTAATATTATTACACTGTTTTAAGTTTTTACTTGAATTCTAATTAGTTAACAAATAGTATTACACTAGTTTCAGGTGTAACATATAGTGATTCAATATTTTCATACATCACCTGGTACTCATTACAGCAAGTGCCCTCCTTAATCCCCATCACTTGTTTGACCCATCCCCTCCCCCGCCCCCACTTCTCTGATAGAACAACCAGGTTGTTCTCTATAGTTAAGAATCTATTTCTTGGTTTGTGTCTTTTTTATCCCTTTTGCTCATCTGGTTTCTTAAATTCCATATATGAATGAAATTATATGGTATTTGTCTTTCTCTGACTTACTTGACTCAGCATAATACTCCATGTCGTAGCAAATGGCAAGATTTCATTCTTTTTAATGGCTAAATAATATTCCCGTGTGAGTGTGTAAATGTTTTTGGATCTTGTCAAACTCGTGGTGGAGATACAAGTTTCTAGTTTTCACTGGAAAGCTCAAATTTTATCACTGGCCACAATATTTATTATTTGCCTTAAAGTGACAGGCTCACTTTCCTTGAAAATCTTTTTCAAGTCTGAATTACACAGATTATCTGTTTGTTCACATAAAAATGGTGTTTAATGGCTGAAGAATATTCCTAGGAAAAAATAGTATTTTCCTAGATTCAAGTTAAAGTTACACACCTCTCATTACTTTTTTTTTTTTTTTTTTTTAGAGAGAGAGAGAGAGTGCACATGCAGGGGGATGGTGGGGAGAGAGAGAGAGAATCTTAAGCAAGCTCCATGCCCAGGGCAGGGCCTGACAAAAGGCTCAATCTTATGACCTGAGCCAAAATCAAGAGTCGGAGACTTAACCAATTGAACCACCCAGGTGCTCCCAGTATTACATTTTTGAATACAGCAAATATGTTAAAAAGCTTAAGTGCTAACTGCCATCTAGTAACATTCAAAGGATATAAAATGATCAAGCAATACATGACCATAGTGAAAAATGTATAATATTCATGTTAATTAAGTAAAAAGAAACAATAACATAACCCTCTAAGAAATTATCTTTTTCTCTTTTTTTCTAAGTTATAACATAGTTGAGGCTTGTGAAACAAAATCTGGTAAGAAGCTTGAGGCATCCAATTCTGGAGAAAGAGATGGTATAACGAATTAAAAATTAGTAAAAGGATATGCAAATGAAGATCTGGATTATGTTGGGCAAGACACTGGAAAAAGGGAGCCTTGAACCACAGGAGATAAGGTAAGCTTTCCATGTTCTCTTCTCCAAAAATCATATGCTCACTTCTTTAAAGGACAGAAACAATCTCTTTGGTAAAAGAAATAGCACAATTATGTAAAAGTCTGCCATTCTTACAAAAAACAATCACAAGGGAGACTCTGGGATTCTTTCTTTTTATTGTAAAAAAAGCTATTACAAAAACATAACAGATATATTGAAAAACACAAAACTGTAAAGCAACAATACTACCCTGGCTTTAACATATAATTTGATTTATACAAACATATCTTCTCTATGACTTTTTTTAAAACTAAGTATAATTTACCTTTTTTTTTTTTTTTAATTTTTTTTTATTTATTTATGATAGTCACAGAGAGAGAGAGAGAGGCAGAGACACAGGGAGAGGGAGAAGCAGGCTCCATGCACCGGGAGCCCGATGTGGGATTCGATCCCGGGTCTCCAGGATCGCGCCCTGGGCCAAAGGCAAGCGCCAAACCACTGCGCCACCCAGGGATCCCTATAATTTACCTTTGAACATGTTGTTGTTTTACCACTCCCTTGCAATCCAACAAACATGATCACATTCTGTTTTCCTTTAGTCGGTGTCCATGCTTTAACTCCAGGATCTACAAGCTATGTACCAAAAATAAAATAAAAATAAAATCAGGTTAACATATGCTTACATTCAAAACCTCTTTCTCCACAACTTCTAAATTGTAAAAATAATTTAAAGACATTTTAGTATAAAAGACTACCATAATCCTACCATTCTACTACATGTTTACTATTTCCCTTTGTACACACACAGTGAAATATAAGAATATAAAATGTATCGCAAAGTCATAAGCAAGCCTATACTCCCAAACCCAATTCAGAGAAGGGTCTCAAGACATTTTTTTAGAACAAGCTGGAGTGTGAATAGTGAGACCAAGTTTGAGAGGAGCAATCCACATCAGCACTGCAGAAATATAAAAATGTATGTGCAGACCACTCTATGAACTTTTAAAGTTTTAGTAATGACATTAAAGAAAGTGAAAATAAAAAAAAAAAGAAAGTGAAAATAAGTCATGTTAATACTTTATTTAACCCAGTATATTAAAATGTTATCATTTCAACATGTAACCTACATTTAAAAATGAGATATTTTATATTCCCTTTTCCCATATCAAGTCTTCAAATTTGGTATCTATTTCATACTTATAGCACATCTCAATGTATAATTTGCTAACCACATTATAAGTGCTCAATAACTACACGGGGCTAGCTGCTACCACCCTGGGACAATACCTATCTTCATGTTCAATGAATTTTTATGTATAAGCAAAATTACAAATTACATGGGAAAGACTTTCCAGGTCAGTCAGATGTCAAGTTCTCCAATGCCAAAGACCTACTATTCTATAAAGTTACTATATTTAGAGGGCTAGTAAAAAATAACCACCAATTCCATGAGTCAGTAGGAAATTAAGGTTTGTATATGGACAGCCCACAAACTAATAAGCATGAAGCCTTTTTAAAGTTCATTTAAAAAAATAATTCATTTGCAGGTCAGTTGTTTAGAGCAGACAGCACATATCTCCACATGATAATAAAGCCATAATTGCAGTTAATCTCCTAAACCAGAGACCAGCAAACTACATATGAATAAAGTTTTTATGCAACATAGCCATGCCCATTCATTTACTACTTCTATACTACAACAGCAGAGCTAGGTAGCTGCAACAGAAATCATATGGCCCACAAAGCCTAAACTATCTAGTCCTTAAGAGAAAGTTTTTAGAGCTCATGACAGACCATACCATAAAGATCACATAGTCCGTATTATAACTGAATTTCAAGGAAAGCCATGAGAAGGGAGGAAAAGAGAACACATTTTGTCATCTCTTTCCAAGACGCAGGCTTAGCCTTAAGGAAACTTCTGAAATAGGCAAAATCTATCTTAAACATAAATCCACTCTCCCTCCCTTAGATCCTTTCAGAACATTCATGCTACCCTCCATTCACCTCCATTCTCAATATCTTACAGCAGAAGGACTCACCTCTCTATGAACCTAAATTCGGAACTTCTGTATTTTAGTGACTATTTTACAAACCTAACTCCTATTCCTTCTGCATTCTAGAACAGCAGTACTCTTCAGTTTCAGGACGCCTTTCCTTCTGTATTTTTTTAAACGATTCTATTTATTTATTTGAGAAAGAGAACATAAGCTGTGAGGAGAGGCAGAGGGAGATACAGACTCCCCGCTGAGCAGGGAGCCTGGTGTGGGGCTCAATCCCAGGACTCTGAGATCATGACCTGAATCAAAGATGCTTCTACCAGCTGAGCCAGCCAGGTGTCCAGGACTCCTTTGTAATTATAGTAGTTTTTAAGATTAGTCGCAATATAGAATCTGAAACCATATAAACTTTCATATTTCATTACATTAAAATCTGTTATTCTATCTTGCACTTTGAATGGATCTTATGCTGGTGCATGATTTTATGAAATCATATATTAGTCACTCACACGTTTCACTAAACAACATCAAAAAAATTATTTATCAATACTGATCTCATCAGAAATGTTTTGGGATCTTGTCAAACTCATGGTGGGGATACAAGTTTCTAGTTTTCAGTGGAAAGCTCAAATTTTATCACTGGCCACAATATTATTATTTGCCTTAAAGTGACAGGCTCACTTTACTTGAAGATCTTATTCAAGTCTGATTATCTGTTTGTTCACATAAATATGGTGTTCTATAAAAGCAGCAGCTAGCTCAGCTTGCAATCAAATAAGCACATATGTGCCTTCCTCAAGACAACCATCAAATTTCAATATGCAGCAAAAAAGCATTCTATATACTTCTTGTTTCATCCCACAAAATCGTAGACATGTATACTCAAGGGTTAAGATTTAATACAACTAATAACTTCTGCTCCATCAAGGGCGTTCTTAAGTAAAACTGGCTTTTTTTTTTCCCTGCAAGGGTGTAGTAGTAAAGAGTACAATGTCTCCTAGTGCAGTTTGGTACTACTGTCTTGATTCATGCTAGGGAGTTTTGCCCACCATTGCTTTTGCATTATTAGTGCAAATATCAAACAATAAAAAAGGCAGGAAAGGCAAATAATGTCTTAGTATTATTATGAAAAGTTTTAACCTTGCTTTTGCACATTACTGCTCTAGACCATATGCTTCTGAGTATAGGGACCAGTCTAATTTATCTCTGCTATCAGCAGCATATAATAAAGCAGGCACTCAGTAAATTGCCTAGAATAAATGCTTCTTAACAAAGCAGTTAATGCACCAGAATTGCCTATAGGTGCCAAACCCTAAAAATAGAAATTTTCACTCATCCTGCGCTGATCAGGGGCTACATGAAAAGCAAACTGGAAATAACGTGAGGAGTCCTACAAGGAGTTTGCAGGTCAGACCTATCTCTGCCACTAACTAGCTATTTAATTTTTCTCAACTTCAAACTGAGAAGTATGACTAGATAAATTCTCTGACCTCTTTTAGGTCTTTATTTCTTTTTTTATTAAGTACTCTACAAGACTACATTAAATGACATAACCATCTGAGATACTAGACTTTTTCAAAGTATCAATCAGCTCCCCTGAAACCAAAGGAGTAAACTATTCACACAATAAATGGAAAAATACCAGTAGACTACTAGCAGACATATGTTGCCCTACAAAAATTTTTTTTAGTTCCTTCCCTTTTTTTCCCTTACCATTGGACTCATACATATTTTTTAAAGCTAATATTTCTACCACAATTTTCATGACCCAGCAGCAATATCAGTTCTAAGGGATACAAGGCAATAGGCTCTACTTACTACTTGCAAAATAAAATTTCACTAATTGCTCATAATCTAGGCAAGAATCAGGGTATTTGGTCTTTTCAAAGGGAATTCTGTACACAATGAACAAACAGTTCAGGAAAGAACACTTGTCAAGAATGACTTTCTGTACAAAGGTAGAACCTTCAAAAAGCAAAACCTGATATTAAAGAGAATAAACTCAAGGTAGGCCCTCCGATAATAATTCATCTGTAGTCAAGTTTTACTTTTGTAACCTGGCTTTGGGAATTTTTATGGGAGTAGTACTGGCCTATCATATCTATACTCAGAACTTTGTATTCAGAAAAGTCTATAATAAAAATAGGCCCTTTAGGAAAAGTTTATAACCCTTGAATTAATATTTTTTAATACAGATGAATATTCTATAAAAACGTAAAAAAGTATTCTGAAATAGTATTCCTGTTGCAGGACTAGTGTATTTTTACTCACTGGAGTCTACAGAGAATCATAGCACAATCCTGATATACTTTTACCTTCACCAGTTCTTTAAACACAGCATGCTGAATCATTTTTCTTTTGTTAAGACCAGATGCCATCTCTTCAAGATCAATAGCAGACCTTTGTAGTGATGGGTTTTGTGGGTGGGAGAGAGAAAAGCCAGTTAAGACACTCTGAAAAAACGTTTCTGCTCCAAAGAATGTAAAAATATTCGATCATTCACACTAATAGTCTTCTGATTGAGGTGCATATAAAGAATTTACCATGAAATATTAGACGTAAGACCTTGGTTAGTTTTAAGTTTTCAAGGCTTTCTTTTGAAAGTCTAAATATTAATTTGTCCTTGTATCACTGCAAAGTATTAATTTATTTATTTTTACAGCATATGTATTTTATGCATCTTTACACACAGCAAAAAAATAGGATTACTTTCTCTAGTTTTAAATGTTTAAATGCTAGTAGTTAGGTATTTATTACCCAGTCTAACAGTACGAAAAGGAGAAATAGCCTGAACATGACAAGGGCTAGGATTCAAGCAGTTAATTAAGGTGCCTGTGTTACTCTATGTGCCCTGCCCCAGTCAGTACCTCTCCCAAAGAATACAATAACTGAAATGACACATCATATTCATTCATTCAAATATGGACAGAAAAGCCATAAAGAGAACAAGAATGAATACAATTCTCCAATAATGAAGGAGGCTGATTAATGTCACCTTAGACCTGAAGAGGATAAAAAGGTACTTTTCTATGAAGAACTGTTAAAAGGCTTTTATATTAAAACACTATACTGCGTATGATTAAATCCATCCAAAAAGAAGAGTAGTAAAATGGAAAGAAATCCATAATTAAATGAAAGCCACATGTAGTTTATTCTTTGAAACATCATTATGGAAATATACTATATAAACACAGTCGTGCAACATGAGTTCTATTCCTTTCAAATGCTGTATAGCAGAAACTTTCATGATATAGCAGACTTTTCTAATTAGCTCTTCATCCCAGTAAACTAAGTTTAGTTTGCCTGTTTTTTACCTGGTTAATTTAACTTACTTTACATTTTCTCTTAGTTGCTTCACTAGTTTAATATTAACATCTGCTTCCAGTAATGCTGTACATACTTCTTTTAGCATGGCATTTAATACCTGCAAATAAATACATAAAAATTCAACACTCCCAGTGTATCATTTCGATTGTATAAAAATAATGGCTAAAAAAAAAAAAAAAATAATAATAATAATAATAATAATGGCTGATCAGTCATCATATACTACCATAGCTTAATAAAAACAATACTACACTGCTAGAGAAAAAATTTTTCAATTAGCCTCAGAGAGGTAATCTTATCAAATGTCTAATCATTTTATCAAAGTAAGATCTTACACTTAGTTTTATTTAGCCATGTATTATCACAATTTTATTCCTATATTGAAGTAACAATAGTAAAGGCAATATGCAAGCCAAAGAAAGTTATTACACAATGGATGTTACCATTGAACACCTTCTGTTGCTGATACACAGCACTTTATATTCACAATATCTGCTTAATTTGACTACCAGGAGAAAATTAACAAAAGAAAATGACCTGGTCTGACCTAGCAGTCTTACTATTTCCACTCAGAGCAGAAGAACAAAGTTGAAAAGAAAACTATCCTCCCTTAATAACTATCATCACATATTTGCTGAGTTATAAGGTACTTTGGTGTTTTTTTTTTAAGATTTTATTTATTTATTCATGAGAGATGCAGATAAAGAGGCAGAGACATAAGCAGAGGGGAGGGCAGGCTCCCCCCAGGATCACGCCCTGAGCCAAAGGCAGATGCTCAACCACTGAGCCACCCAGGTGCCCCGGGACTTTGGTTAAAAGGTCATAAAGTCTTAAAAAAAAAAAAAGATGAGGCTTCTGTTGCTCATGTAAGTAAGTATTTACACATTAAATTGTAAGCTCCATGACAGCAGGGATTTTAGTCTGTTTTGTCACTGCTGTATCCCTGGTGCCAGCAAAAAGTCTGCAAAATGTAGGCCCTCAGGTACCTGGCTGGCTCAGTCAGTAATAGCATGTGAATCTTGATCTCTGGGTTATGAGTTCAAGTCCCACACTGGGTATTGAGGTTACCCAAAAATAAAATCGTTAAAAAAAAAAAAATGTAGGCCCTGGAATATTTCTTGAATAATTTCCATCTTCAACTCACTTCATACATGCTACAGAAGTTTATCAGATCTATCTCTCCTTAAAGGGGTCTGACAAAAACTGATTTTTCATTACAGGGATTTCCTGTTAATTCCCTAGCAGCACAGTACTAAGAGCAGAGAAGTTGCCAATTCAAGCAACAGCTATTACTCTACTTCCCACCAAGTTCTTCTCCCTGGTTTCTTTTTTCTCTACTATAAACATAAACAGCATAAGGGTTATACAATAGGAAGAAACTGTTTGGAAAGCTGTTGTTTTATTTATCCTGAATTCCAAAGACTATACAATGGCTTAAGCTATGATTTATCAATTAATAATAATTATTAGAAAAAGCCCTGGATAGGGAATTAGAAAAAAAGATACTAATCCTGGTTCTTCTGATAAATAAACGTGTGAAACTGACTTTTCTTGTTGCTGTTAACTGAGAGGCTGGACTAAACTGAACTCAAAGATGGTCCCAAAATTATTAAATTCCTTTAGCTTGTTAAAAATATTGATACAAATTCTGCATTATTTTTTTCAGTAAGCACTAAGTAATGTACAGAACTGCTGGATCACTGTACTGTACACCTGAAATTAATATAGCACTGTATGTTAACTACACTGGAATAACATTTTTTTTTTAATTAAAAAAAAATTCTTTCTCCAGACCTCCAAGTTAGAAAGTACTTTTTTTTTCCTTAGAGAGAGAGAGAGAAGAGGGGGGAGGGCAGAGGGAGAGAGAGAATCCCAAGCAGGCCCCACACCCAGCATAGAGCCTGACACGGGGCTTAATCTCATGACCTTAACATCATGACCTGAGCTGAAATCAAGAGTCAGATGCTTAACCAACTGAGCCACCCAGAAGTCCCTAGAAAGTACTTTTAACTATTATTTCATTTGATCCTTAAAACCATCTTGTAAGGTAGTCTATTTTCTAATTTTACACATTAAGAAATCCCAAGTTGACTTGCCCAAATTTCTATTACAAGCTACTAAGTGGGTTGCTAAACAAGGTCTTCTAAAACCAATTACAGTACTATCCCATTAGAACCATAAAATATAAAGTATACTTGTGGACTCTCAACTTTTTCAATTGACAAATCATTAAGATACTAGATTTTGGGGGGAAAAAATGACAGAAAGAAATATTTTATTTTTTTCAGAAAGAAATATATATGTATATATATATATTTTAAAGATTTATTTATTCATGAGAATACACAGAGAGGAGAGAGAGAGAGAGAGAGAGAGAGGCAGAGACACAGACAGAGGGAGAAGCAGGCTCCATGCAGGGAGCCCGACGTAGGACTCGATCCCAGGTCTCCAGGATCACGCCCTGGGCTGAAGGCAGCGCTAAACTGCTGAGCCACCCGGGCTGCCCAGAAAGAAATATTTTAAATTTAAAACAAGAAAGCCAGGAGGAAGAGTATTTCAGATACCATATAAGGAGTCAGCTTGCAAAATCTAAACAAAACAAAACTGAGTGAAGATTTCAGAGAAAATGAATCAAAGTAGACAACATGAAGATACTAGCCTTTTATGAGAGTGCTAAATAAAAGTGAAGGAGAAAAATGTGAGATGCCTACACATGCCTACTCAAAAAGTAAGAAGCAGGACACTGGCATTTTAGGCCTATGTCAAGAGAAAAAGCAAAAGTATATCTCCGTATCTAAGGCATTTTCAGAACATAAAATTTATGTCATTTTTACATGTTAGTTAAGATTCAGGGCTTTTCCTCGGTGTCCATCGAAAGATGAATGGATAAAGAAGATGTGGTTTATGTATACAATGGAATATTACTCAGCCATTAGAAACGACAAATACCCACCATTTGCTTCAACGTGGATGGAACTGGAGGATATTATGCTGAGTGAAGTAAGTCAAACGGAGAAGGACAAACAGTGCATGTTCTCATTCATTTGGGGAATATAAATAATAGTGAAAGGGAATATAAAGGAAGGGAAAAGAAATGTGTGGGAAATATCAGGAAGGGAGACAGAACATAAAGACTCCTAACTCTGGGAAACGAACTAGGGGTGGTGGAAGGGGAGGAGGGCGGGGGGTGGAGGGGAATGGGTGACGGGCACTGAGGCGGACGCTTGACGGGATGAGCACTGGGTGTTATTCTGTATGTTGGTAAATTGAACACCAATAAAAATTAATTTATAAAAAAAAAAAGATTCAGGGCTTTGTTTCCTTTTTCATAATTCTTTATAGAAAGCTAAACAGTAACATGGTTAACTCAATAAAAAACACTAGTTTTATCAAGTTTTAAGTTTTTACCTAGTTATTAAATCTACATCCAAACAAATATAAATGTAGAGATTACTAAAAATTTATCTCCCCAGTGCTAGTAATGATGTGCAATCACGTATCTTTCACACATTTTTACATACCTCTTCATTGATAATGGTGGCATTGCTCAATGAGCGTAATGCTGATGTTATTTTTCTTCCAAGGTCTGCTAGTACCATCTTGAAGGCTTTAAGATGTGATTACAAGAAAATCTAGAACGAAAAAAATTAAAATAAAACATTTGAAAATAATCAATACCAGTTCCCATAATTGAAGACTTCTAAAGAAGAGGGTTTGAGTTCAAATTAAAGTACTTTAATGTTTAGATACTATAACTGCAACTTATATAACCTCAACCTGCAGTTTCAATATAGGCATGTCCAAAAGCTAAAACTACCACTTGATTATGATGCCTTATGTTTGAATACCTAACTGGAATATTTTATACAAATTGGCAAATTTAATAGATCAGATAATAATATGCTTTGAGGAAATATTGATATAACCTCAAAGCTGGACATGAATGTGAACATGGACATTTTGGACATACGTGTGAATATGAATAAGAGAAGGAAAAAAGTGAAATCTCCACTCAGAATTACTGTCTAATTTATCACATTAAAGAACTTTGTAAACTATTTTGATTCATACTCTAAGCCAAAAAAAAGTTTTAAGTAATCAGACACTTCACTTTTCATACATATTACATTATGTATGGTTTACTCTTCCAATCACCAAGGAAAGGAGTATATTACTAATTTTCCTAATTTAAAGCTGTTCTTGACTACCCAACCCTTAAAACAAGAGAACCTCAAAGGCCCTTTCTAGCTCTAAAATGTTATGGTTTTAATAAAGTATGTAGATGTACCTACTACATCTCAGTCCTTGTACCATACAAGGAGTATGGGTGGTGAGCAAGCAAATATGACACATAGTCCCTGGCCTCACATTGCTTATCTACTAACTGGCAAGACAAGGTACATGAATGTGCAGCAAAATAAATACTAAGAGAATTCCTTTTGCCTAACTGCCTTCAAACTGGGCCATCAGCTTCTTCCTACCTTCAGGCTCAAACAAAATATCAGCTCTTCCTAAGGTCTCAAGCCTGCCAGTCTTCAAAATGGAACTACACCATTCCCTCAGCTCTCCTGGGTCTCCCAAATTGCCAAGATGGAGGATCTTGGAATTTGTCAGCCTCCATGATCACATGAACCAATTCCTTGTAATAAATTTTTTATAAATGTGTGTATCCTATTGTTCTGTTTCTGTGGAGACCCTTGACTAATAACAGTTATGTACCAGTTTGAAGCTAACAATAAAACTTTATGATCAACTGCCAATGATTACTTCTGTAAAAATTCAGAGAAAGAAAAAACAGGCTCAAGTAGACAGAACAGGCTTTACAGAGAAGTCTGAATATGAATTTGATCCTGAAATATAAGTAGAACGTGGATAGGTGGAGAAGACGACAAAAAGGATTTTGAAGAAGATGATATTGCATTAGCAGAAATGGAGACATAGAAAAGCCTGGGACATATTATACCTTACATACACATTACGTATGGACTTAGAGATGATCAAGTATGTATTATTTGGGAGACAGTAAATAAAATATTCTAGGCAGAACAGTGGGCTATCTAATTAAAAGGAAATACAGGTTGTAAAGAGCTCTGAAACCAAGTTAAGTATCAATTGTCTGGTATAAGCAAAACCAGCAGAAAAGCTCATTGTTCAAAATGATTTTAATAACTCTTCCAAGTTAACCTAATTTAGTAAACTAAAATAATCTACACTAGATTCCTATATAGAAAGTATGTAGGAGATTAAAAATAAGAGAAACAGAAGGACAAAACTGCTGACTCATTCAACATAGAAAAAGAGGGGATGAGGAGAGTCAGAAGCAGGAAAGTAAATGCACTCAAGGACCTATCACTGATAAAGAGATGTTTCAGGCTAAAGTCTAAATTAAACACTACAGTGCTCGCTTCGGCAGCACATATACTAAATTAAACACTACACTTCTACTCAGGCAAAACTAGGTAATTTAGAACCTAAAAAATTACTATCAACACTTGATAGAATTGAAAAAAAATATGCTTACCATAAATTGTTTATAGTTACATGGTTACTTCACCTGAAAGATGAACTACTTCCAGCACTTTTTTTTCTTATCCCGTACTCATTATACTAAATTATTATTGCTTAAGTAAATATTCTTGAGGTAAAAAATAAGAGTTAGATGTCTCAGTTCATCTCCTTTACCACTGTGTTACCAAGAGCAATACAATCCTAATTATGACACCATAATTTACTGTTAGAGATCCTGTCATAAACACATCACCCTCCATTTTAAAAAGCTATACTAGTTAACTCTTAAAAATAAACCTATTTTCCCACATTTACCAGATCCTTTAAACTAAAAAAACTTCTGTGAAGTTTTCTAATACATTTTTCCTTATATAAGTATTTATTGGCAGCAAATTTTTTTATTTGCCTGATTATAAAAACTTGCATTTCAGTAGAGGAATAATGGTATCTAATTATACCCTTTATTTATACAGTATTTTCTGTGCAATTTCCAAGGATGGGTTTTTGAAAACTCTGGTATTAGTATTCTCCTCAAAACCTCAATGACTTCCTATTTCATGCAGAGGTAAAGGCCTCAAAATGCAAAATGGAATGTAAAGCACTCTCAAATACACACACACACACTCTCTCTCCGGTTTAATCACATTGACCTCCTTACTGTTGATGCTGCACATCACCACCTCAGGGCCTTTATATTGACTAGCACAATCTTCCCCGGGCTGTCAAGAGGAAGACAGTTCCCTCCCTCATCTCCTTCAGTTGTTGTCTAGATGCAGATTCTCAATAAGGCCTTCCCTAATTACTTGTTTAAAATCACAACCTCCGTTCCCTTTATTTTTTCTCATTGTCCCATTACCAAATAACACATGATTTACTTATACTGTTTGTGGCTGTATTCAGTATACTGAAATGTAAACTGCATGAGAGCAGGGACTTCTGCCTCTTTTGCTCTCTCCTGTGAGCTCACTGCTTTACGTATCCTCAGAGTTATATACTGAACCCTTATTAAAAATGAACTTTATGAATGTATTTAAGATTTTAGGAATAAAGCAAGACAGAAACCAAAGCATGAAAGGCCTTACAAATATCTTTTAAGACCACTAATATAAACCAATGAAATTAAAGCAAAGTCAATGACCTAGATAATTGATATTGTACAATTAGTATCCATTTGCCATTACTTATTATAACTTTTTAGAATTTTCCTAAAAAAATTCCAATGCCATTCTTAAAAATTAACTACACCTTGATCTAACATGCACACTAAAATACAAAACATCTTTTTTAATGTTACTAACTAACCCTATTATCTCAAATTGGAGTAATTTACAATTCAAGAACACTTGCTCAAAATTCTCTTGTTCAACTAAAAAGATTAACAGAAGTAAATCAGTGTATACTAGAATTTCACAAAAGAGGACTCTCTACTTAGATGGGGCTGCTGGAAAGGCTGAAGGGTAAATTACTGTATAGTACTTCATACAGTTTAATATCTATTATTTCATTCCACCCTCACAACAATTTTATGATTTAAGCAGGTTAGAGAATGGAGTTCCCTACCAAAAACAAAAACAAAAACAAAATAACTTCCACAGTCCCCTGGCTACACAGTCACAGTTCCTATAGTATGAATGAGGCTTTAAAAAATAGGGCTGAATACCCCTGCTGGCAAACTCTGGGACGAATTGCTGTATTACAAGAGAGGAAATTATATTTTGAAAGCAAAAATGCACACTTCTCTTCATGGAAGAACAGTTGCAATGTCCAGAAAGAACTGATAAGGACACTGCAATCAGGATGTCTAAGGACTGAGCTATGTCCAAATCACATGTTCTAACAGGACTCTAAGAGGAGTTGGATAGGGAGGCAATGGAAACAGGCCCAAGTCTATGGTGCACTGATAAGGTAAGCACAAGGCCAAGTATCATACTTACCTGCTGCAGTGTGAAGTACTGGAAAGAGCATGGGCTTGGGAGTCTGACAGACTTGGATTCAAATCCCAGCTCTGTTACATACTGGCTGTGTTACTTTGGGCAAGTTACTTAATCTCTCTGAGCCTTACTTTCCTCACCTGCAAAATGGAGATAATACCATTATCAAGGTAGTGACCCTGAAGGGATGTTGTGAGGGTTAAATGAGACAATAAGTATAAAACTGTCTGCAAGCGCCTACAATATTAACTCCCTTGCTTTCTTGAATAATACCAACTGGCTCTCCCTATAGTATTATCTGAAGTGTAAGTAAATTGGAAATTTTCTTAACAACTCTACTGAAGTTCTGTCCCACTACCTAGGAGCTACCCCAGGAATCTTTAGTGCCAATTACACATACCTTTAATTCTACTATTCAACATAAGCTGGAATGTCCAAAAAGCCACTTTCTTCTATATAAATAATTATAAATATTCCTGTCAGAACTTTTTGCCTGGTCTGTGGTTATATAAACAGATCCTAATAACCAGAGATTTCAATGAAAAGCCTTATAAAAAAGTTCTTCTAAGCCCTTCTAAGTCAGTAACTAACTTATTGGGTCAATATTAGACCAAAACACTAAATAAATATATTATTAGTAAATACCTTTAGAAAATTAAATTCTACATTAAATATCTTTCCATAAACTAATCAATAGCCCAAACCAATACTTGCTTTCCTGACTATAATACTAAATAAGAGCATATATATTTAAATTCCATACGGTATATGTATTCATAGTCTAGCATAACAGAAAAGTAAATTTATTTAACAAAGTGGCTTAGACACATTTGCTAAAATTATTATTTCGAAATAACAATATAATGTTAATTATGACTTTTAAATTTATTAATATTTTTTCATTCTGAATCTTAGTCCTCCAAGGAAATAATCCATAATAATTTATGTTTTGTGATTACAGGAGCATACATGTTCATTGTAAAAATCCAAACATTACAGAAATACTAAAGGTAGAAAATATAATTCCCCTAATCTCACACCCTTGTCCCCTGATAACCATCAGTAACAATTTGGTATATGTTCCTATAGATTTTGTTTCCTATGCATATAATTTAGGCAAGTTTTCACAAAAATTATGGTTTGGGAGAGTGAAAAGGAAGCAGTAATGAGGGAAATTCTGTTGTAAATATGCTTGCTAATGCTAAAAACATGCTTAAGTGCAAAAAGCAGAATACAAAACTGCATATAGTATAATCCATTTTTGCCCATGAACAAATATCAAAAAAATAACATTAGCCTCCAGGGAAATATAAATCAAAGGCACAATCAGATATTACTTCACACACACTAGAATGGCTATAGTTAAAAAGACATAACAAATGTTAAGGAAGTAGAGAAATCAGAACCCTCATACAGTGCTGGCAGGAATGTAAAATGGCACATCCACTTGGAAACAGCTTGGCAATTCTTCAAAATGTTAAATATAGAGTTACTGTATATGACCCAGCAATTCCGCTCCTAGGTACATCCAAGAGAAAGTAAGACACACATCCACAAATATCCATAAAATGGAATATGTGAGAATAAAAAGCAATGAAGTACTAATACATGCTACAACGTGGATAAATACTGAAAACATTATGCTACATGAAAGAAACCAGTGACATACTCTATGATTACACTTATATGAAATGTCCAGAAGTAAATCTATAGAGATAGAAAGTGGATTAATAGTTGCTTAGGGCATGGGAGTTGGGGGAAAATGTGGAGTGATTGTTAATGGGTATGGAGTTTCTTCATGGAGTGATTAAAATGTTCTAAAATTGATTGTGGTGATGGTTCACAACTCTGTAAATACACTAAAAACTACTGAATTGTATGCTTTAGGTGAACTGTATGATACGTGAACTTTATTTCAATAAAACTGTTAGGAAATAATAATATTTGTCATTTCTGGATGATGAACAACTAGTAATCTTTATTTTTTAATTTATATCATTTTGTAATTTCCAAATCTTTGGTAATAACTGAGACTATTATTTTTTGAATCAAAGGGAAAATTAATTATTTTTCAAAGTGCTCCCTTGTGAGAATTACAGTGCTATTCTACTGAGGACCGAGATGGAAATGCCACTTGAATTCATTTAGCTATTCATTCATTAAACACCTACTGTGTTCCAGGAATTATTCCAGCATGAGAAAAGTTCTAACTCCAAATCAATAAATTACATCAATTTAACACAGGCAAGACTGCTCTCTTAACTTCAGAAGACAAAAAAAAAAAAAAAAAAAAAAACTTCAGAAGACAAATTATACATCATACTACCACTGACTAATCTGCTTTAATTTTGCACCAAAGGTTATACTCAATTATGTCAAAAAGTATCAGGAAATTCTCTCTTCATTAAAATAATCGGTTTCCAAATTTTAAGACTCCTTTTAGTATTAAAAAAAAAAACAATACAACATTTCATAGTTTGATAGCAGAAAAGGTATACCAAAAAATCAATTAGCAACAAAGGGTAGTAACTCAAAAACAATGAGAATCATTTAAGATACTTTATTGGCTATCAGATCAATCATAACAAGAATCTTTATGTAAACTGTTACCAAGATTAAAGCAAAGTCAAAAGAATTCCTTGGAAATAGTTTGTCCAGAAATTGATAAAAACATAGACTGAAAACATGGAAGAGGAGGAATATGTTATTTCAGCTACATGTAGCTAACACCTATCAGCTGAAAATTAAATATTCAATCAGAATCTCCAAGGATAGTAAAATCAAAAGATTTCGGGGGAAGCGGCCTCTTCTACATTCTTGATTAGGAGAGTGAAATAAGGCATCTACACTGTGGAAAATTTCACTGGCTATACTGAAGTGCAGCCAGGCTTAATAATCAATGCATGAAGCAATACTCCTCAAAGGAAACAAGGGAAAGAAAATATCTGTTCTATAATTTAAAAATTAGAGTCAATGTAGCAATACACTGAAGGGAGAAAAACTTGAGAGCAAGGAGGCTACAATATACTAATCATACTCCCAAAGTCTAGTGGAGACATATGGGCTTGAACCAGGGAAGCAGAATGGCTCAAGTCAAGCCCAGACAGCAGAAGCTACTGGAATCAATGACTAAATAGTTGTGGAAAATGAAGGAGAAACAAAAGGCAAAAGTGACTCCCAGGTTTCCAACAGTAACCAGATGGCCAGGGATACCATTAACCAATGAATGGAAGACAAAAAAGAGAAGCTGGTTTGAAAGTTAAAGAGTTAACAGAGTAAAAGTTCAAGAAGTTTTAAGGTTTTGTAATATTGTACTTGTATTTGTCATGTTCTACCAAATTGAGATTTTGAGCACATCTACTATAATACCTTGTAATGTCCTACTAAAGAAGGATACTGAGCACATAGGCATTCATTTTATTATTGTTTTAAAATTGAACATACAAATATTACAAAATTCAGGTAGAAACAAGGAGTAAAACTCATATGTATGATATAATAATGAAAAAAAAACAGGAAAGTGGAGGTAGTAAATTTGGGTTTGGACCTATTGAATTTGCAGAAACTAAAGAACTATATCACTTATGAGACAAAAGTTACAGGGGGAAAAAAAAGTTAGAGAAGCTTGGAAATGGTTAGCATACAAAGATAATGGTATGGAAGCCATGGATGTAGATGAAAATTCTCAAGGAGAGCTTGTGAAAGACCATAGGATGGCAAAAAAAAAAGGGGGGTGGGGATAGAAGCCCTTACTAATTCCTTTCACTCTCCAAAGGCATACAGAAGAAAATCAGTTTTGTTTTTAAGCTACCATTTATCTTACTAAATTCCAGTGGCAGGTCTAGAATTTCCAGTTAGGTGGAGTGAGAGGAATAATCTGTTTGAAAGAAGGCTTGGGGATTCCCTGGGTGGCTCAGCGGTTTAGCGCCTGCCTTTGGCCCGGCGCGCGATCCTGGAGTCCCTGGATCGGGTCCCGCGACGGGCTCCCTGCGTGGAGCCTGCTTCTCCCTCTGCCTGTGTCTCTGCCTCTCCCCTTCTCTCTCTCTGTCTATCAAAAATATATAAATATTTAAAAAATAAAAAAGAAAGAAGGCTTGAAGATGTTTTTATTAAATTAGAAAATACTAAGTGACCACATGAAAATATCAAGAGAAAGAGTTTTGAGAGAAATAATTCCTTTCTCCTTTGGCACCAACATTGCTATATTCTAGGCACTGCACGAAACAGGTCCCCTAATCTTTCATCCCCATAATGAGCTTGTTAGATAGTTGAGGAAACTGAAGCTGGACTGGAAGAGCAACTTGCTCAGGGTCCCAAAACTCCCAAGGAGCACTCTCATCTATGTTCCCAGCGCTCTCACAGCTCTTTATACTTTACTAGAGTTTTTCATTACTCATCGTGCTTTAACGTGTATTTATGTGCCTCTCTTTCACTGTACTGTTAGCTCCTCGATGACAAGGTTTGTGTAATTCGTTTCTGTATCCCTATAGATAGGAATAAGTAAATATTCTGTTGAATTAAGCATTATGGAGGAACTAGGTGAGAAGAGCATCAAGAAAGCCAACAGAAGAAAGAGTTTCAAGAAATGGTCAATGGTGAAGTCCTCACTGGCATTGAACTGATACCCCTTATTCATTTACTGAACGCGTACTACACGCAGGACAATGTATTAAGCACAAGGGACACGAGAAAAATAAAATCTGGTACACGCTGAAAGGTTTTCGGAAAAAGTAGCCGCATCTAAAGTCTTGACCGAAAGAGCAAAGCAGAATGTCAGGCCTGTTAATTGCCTACACCTACTTTGGCTCGGGTAAACCTAAAAACAACTTAAAAGGGTCACAGTGCATCTTTTAATAAAACTTCTGATGAAGCACACGAGATGAAAGAGAGCCAATGCACCTCAGTCTCGGTGACGAGAGCCGGTGGCCGACCCTCTCCGGAGTCTCTAGCCCCCAAGCAGGGCTGAGGCTGCCCCTAGCTGCCAGTCCCTAGTCGGGGGCGGGAAAAAGCAAGACACTTACCGCAAAAAAAGCACCGCTACCGCTGCGGCCCAAAGGGGCCGGGAATTCTTTCGCGAGGCCCCCGCGCCGTGGAAGGAAACCAAGGAAAGCAGGGGTCAGACAGACAGGTGCGACTCCAGAGCCCGACTTCCCAAACTATACAAACTAGGGCTCCAGCGCCCAGCACAGCGACGCCAACTCCCACCAGCTGGAAGTCCGACGAGTGCCACCGAACCTTCCGCCCAATGAGGAAACGTCACCACTCCGCGAAGTCCAGCCTTTCATGAAAAGGATACACTTCCGCTTCCGGGGCACCTGCCGCATTCTTTCAGTGCTTTTACCGAAAAGGTTTATTGAGATGTTTCTTTGCTTCGACTAGCTTTCTGACATTCCGTTTCCTAGCGCTCCATCACTGCGACAGCAAAGTGACAAGATAGGATGCCCTCTAGGGATGCGATCTCAGGAAAGAGTTCCGGCATCAGTCACTTTAAGAAAAAGTGGTTACGCTGTGCCCCTGCCAGCTAAGAGGGGAAGGATGAGATGGTGCAATTGAGTAGGGATTCCTCCCCAGGAGCACTAGAGAACTCGTCCAGGGGGCGGGGCTTAGGGCTTTCGCAGCTCGGGGGTGGGGGCGGGTTCCGCGGCGTCGGATCTGGCGTGGGGACCGGTCTCTGCCTGCGCGTGCGCGTTGCGAACCTTTTCCTACGCTGTTTTGTGCTTCAACATGGAATTCCGCTCGGCTCGGGGAGCAGTCCTGCAGCTGCTGCGTACGGTGGCTCCGGCAGACCTCCCAGCGCTGATTGAGTGGATGCGAACTACCCGTAAGCGACCAGCGCCAGGCGCAGGCGGTTGGGGCCAGGATGTGCCGTGGCCGCTGACCTTGGGGACTTAAGACAGGGTGAGGCTTCGGCCTCCTAGGGGTCGCTGTGCTGGTCCCTGCTCGGCTATAGGAGAGGTTGTGGGGGGCACATCTCAAACCGTAGCAGCTTCAGAGTCCAGTTTGGAATTGGGTGCGGGAAGACCCAAACAAGCCCTAGGTTGTTTGTGATTGAGCTGCAGACTTCAGACAAGCCACTAGAGGCTCCTTGTGCCTAACCCTTTTCGAAGGAAAAGGAGAGGGGGAGTTTCGTCCCCACCCCCACCCCGGCCCTCCCCCTCGCCCCTATTACTCCCACAAGCTTGTGATTTTCAGTAAAGATACTACCTGAAAAAAGCACATTGCAAAATAAGTTTCAGTCTGTGGAGCAGGAAGCTTTTACCCTGCAAGCAAGCTCACCTGTAGCTAATGGATTTATTTTCTCAAATTTAAAGTGAATCATCAATTTGATAGCAGTTTTTCCAGGGAGAGAGAAGGGGGAGACAAGACTTTGATTATTAAGTGTTACTAAAAAGCACAAGTTAGACTCGAAAAGATGTAGCGATTAGGTCTACTTATTGAAGAATGGTTAGGTCTCTTTTGGCAAATTGAGGCCTGGTGAAACACGAAAAAATAAGATATTCCTTGTTTGGGAGCTATGCCGAACCTCTGTACTTCTAAACGTTGATTCCTGTGTTTATTTTCTTCCAGACTCAGGACTTGAAATATTCCTGTGTGCTAATGACTTCCAAACATCTCCCTAGAACTCTCTTTCTTTATGATGTTAGCGTCAATCAGTAGGTTAGGGTATTATTATTATTACCCATTGGGGAGAATCATTTGAGCTAAGATGCCAAACTGAAATTAACTTGAGCAACTGATAGTGAAGTTTAGCCTGGAAAAGTAGAGAAAACCAGACAGGTAGCTTCATACTTAAACATAACAAGATTCAGGATAGGAATTGCTGAGTCTTCTGTCTTCATTTAAACCTTGTATTGCCAGTTTTATTGATCATATCCCAATTGATTTTAAAACGTGCTAATTTCCGGGTTTTTTCTGTATTCCTCAGCTCAGGATCTTTTATTCCAAAAACGCTGAATACCTACAAAAATGCCACCTACTGCCTGATTCTGGCAATTGCACAATTATTAAAATACCCTTGCCCTCAAGATTTTGGTTTTGTGGAACCATTTGTAATCAAAATCTCCAGTTTTAGAGGCATCATTTAAGAACTCCATTTTTCAAAATCAGGAAAACTTCTAAGCATGTTTTGGATGATAATTTTGTAACAAGAAGACCCAATAGCAATGGCTAAAAAAGTACCCTTTTACTTTCTTAAAAAGCTCTTTCTGCAGCATATCCGGTAGTCCGAGAAGTTCATGGATTTTGTTAAGTGATTTAGAAAAAGTCTCAGGGGAATCCCTGGGTGGCTCGGCGGTTCAGCGTCTGCCTTTGGCCCGGGGCATGATCCTGGAGCCCCGGGATTGAGTCCCGCGTCGGGCTCCCTGCGTGGAGCCTGCTTCTCCCTCTGTCTCTCTCTCTCTCTCCCCCTCTCTCTCTATCATGAATAAATAAATAAAATTTTAAAAAGAAAAAAAAAGAAAAAAATCTCAGTTTCTGCGAATGTTTATTAACGTATTTTCAGAAATGAGGATGTCGGGACGCCTGGATGGCTCAGCAGTTGAACGTCTGCCTTGGGCTCAGAATGTGTGATCCTGGAGTACTGGGATCGAGTCCCACTTCCGGCTCTCTGCGTGGAGCCTGCTTCTCTCTCTGCCTGTGTCTCTACCTCTCTCTCTGTATCTCTTATGAATAAATAAAATCTTTAAAAAATTTAAAAATTTTTTAGTCTAAAAAGAAATGAGGGTGTGCCTTTGCTTAAAAGAGTGTTTTAACATGAATCTTAAAAAGCAACTTATTAGTACACCTTTTTTTAGGTGGTAAAATACACAGCATAAAATTTACCATTTTAAGCTGTTTTTTTTTTTAAGATAGATTTATTTATTTGTTTATTTGTTTGTTTATTTATTTATTTATTTATTTATGATAGACAGAGAGAGAAAGAGGCAAAGACACAGGCAGAGGGAGAAGCAGGCTCCATGCCAGGAGCCCGACGCAGGACTCTATCTCGGGACTCCAGGATCGCGCCCTGGGACAAAGGCAGGCGCTAAACCGCTGAGCCACCCAGGGATCCCCATTTTAAGCTGTTTTTAAGTATACAGTGCAGTGGCATTACATACATTTACATTATGCAACCATCATCACTATCTATCACCACAACTTTCTCATCTTCCCGAGCTGAAACGTAGTATACCTTTTTATGAGGTGGCTCTAAATAGGGCACAAAAAGTTCTTCCAGGTATTTTCCTAAGTAGTGTCCTTCTATGAAAAACAAATTATCTTCTATCACTAGTATTAAGTACTTGCCTGACATTTCCTTAGACCTTTAATAATTGTAATTCTCCTTGAATTTTTCTACCATTTAATGGAATAGCAAGAGACAGCAATAGGCATTGAGTTTGACTTTAGTTTTGAGTTTTATGGAGTTTATTGAAACTAAAAAGCATTATAGGTAAAATCACAATAATTTTAGATACAGAAAAAGAAGAATAATATTCTTGATCTCTGAAGGAATAGTGGGATTATCCTACCAAGACCTGGGGTCATTTAGGATGGGGCTGATCGAACCAGAAGCTTGGGCCAGGGCAGAGCCAAGCACATGTCAATGCCTGATAAACTGAAGATATAGAAGAAATAAAAACAGGAGGCTACATTTTACCTTGGTACAGCTTAGGCCAAAGATGAGGAAACAAACATTAATATAGGAAGGATGAAGAAGGATGAATCAAGTCTGAGAGGCAGAGCACACAAAGATACCCATCCACCCACCCCCAAAAATAAATAAAAGTAAAATACAGCAGGACCTCAGCTGATTGATTCTGATCTTGTGGCAGAACATCTGTTCTCTTCTATTTCCTATATGTATATAAAGTGGGCTCTTGATCTAGATTTCAAAGTGTAGGAGAGTGACTGCAATCCATTAAGTGAAGAGAGCAAAGAGCCAGAACTGCAAGTGGGATCCCCAAGAAGCATATTAAAAAATATATTGAGGGGCACCTGGGTGGCTCAGTTGGTTAAGCGACTAACTTGATCTCAGCTCAGGTCTTGATCTCAGGATCATGGGTTCATGCCCTATGTTAGGCTCCACACTGCACGTGGAGCCTACTTAAAAAAAAAACAAAAAACAAAATATATATATATATATATGTATGTATGTATAGGAACAGCTATCTGTTAACAAATGCTATTCTGAAGCCTCTGACTTTGTCTTGGACATGCAGATACAAATGAGGAAGTCCGGCCCACAGCCCATAAGAGTTTCTATTAAGAATCAAGTTACAAAAGATAAAAGATTAGGGTTTGCTTTAAGAAAAATAATAAAATCATCAAAAATCATTTAATGCTTAAAAAAAGGTAACAGTAGGTGACTAGAAGCTTTTAGAAGCTTCAAACTATTTTAAAATACTTTTAGAAGTATTTTAAGTATATCTTCCCTGACCAAAATTGGATATGTTTGTGAGCAGCAGCTACAGAGCTTTTAGAAGTTCTTTGAAATTCCTACAAATCTAAAAAGCCACGCCTGGTTTCTAGATACATTGTCAGATGGCATACTGTGCCAGTCCATAGTGCATTACCACTGAGGAAGTATCAGTATAACAAAGATATTCCAGTCTTTATTGAAACCATGTGAATTTATGAAAGTTATCAATTATATGAGGCAACAAAAATAGATTTTTCAAAAACTAAAAAGATGTACTGAGCAAACTGGTACCTCTTTTTCTTTTTAGTTGGTACCTCTTAACATTTTTCCATTAAACAAAAAGAAAGAATTATACTTTTCTCTAAAGTACTTTTGTACTTTAACATATTGTTGTGTATTAAAAATGGGGATGATATATAAAAAGAATAACACATCATAAACAAGTAGGTTTATCCCAAGGATGTATTGTTGGTTTAACATTTAAAAATCAATTAATTCACCATGTTAAGTAAAAAAAAAAAACTATATTATTATCTCAATAGACCAGGAAAAGCATTAGACAATTAGATCTCTTCCTGATAACAACTCTCATCAGACTAGAAGAGAACATTCTCAACCTGATAATGGGCATCTGTGAAAAATCTACAGCTAACCTCATACTTAATGAGGTTAATGGTTAATGGTGAAAGACTGAGTTCTTTCCCCTAAAATCAGAAATGACAAGAATGTGCACTCATTACTACTATCCAGCATCATAATACAGCTTCTGGCCAGTACAATACGGAAGAAAAAGAGGAGGGAGGCATTTCAGTTAGGAACAGGTAAATGGAGAAACAATTTGTGGTATATTTTTATAATAGAATACTACTTGGCAAATAAATGGAAAGAAGTTACTTGCACAATGGCATGTTTAAATTATACTGAAAGAAACCATACTAAAAAAAAACTATATAATTTCATTTATTTAAAACTAAAAAATGCAAACTAATCTGTAGTGACAGAAAATAGGTCTCTGGCAGCTGAGTGAGTGGAGGGGTTGGAGAGGAGAAGGATTACAGATGGGCAAGAGGAAATACTTGGGGGTGACAGATATGTCCACTATCTTGATTATAAGTGATGGTTTCATGTCTGCATACATCAAATTTATGTAATTATACACTTTAAATATGTACAGTTTATTGTATATGAATTCTATTTTTATAAAGCTGTCTTTTGGAAATGTCCGCAAGCTCCTTAATCTTCGTTCCATGAGAGATCTTATCTGTATCCTCTGCCTTTGAATCTGGATGTGCTCTGTGAAAGCTTTGGCCAATAGAATATAGCAGAAGTTACACTTTGTCAGTTTTGGATCCAGGATTTAAGAAACTGGCAACTTCTACTTTCTGTTTCTTGGAATGCTTGGTCTGAAGAAGCTAACCAAATGTATATAGTTTACCTTGAGATTGTCAAACTGTCAGGAATTCCCACCTATCCTATGGAGAGCAAGATACCCAACCAGGTTGTAACTGTTCTTGCCATCCTAGCCTTGGCATTAGGCATGTGAGTAAAGAAGCCTCTGAAATGCCTAGTCTGGTCAAGCCTTTCTTACAAATAACATACTTCAACATTCATGTGCAGATTTTTGTTTAACATAAGTTTTCATTTCTCTGTGATAATATTCGAGAGTTCAATTGCTGAGTCATATGGTAAGTGCATTTTTAGTTTTACAGAAACTGCCAAACTGTTTTCCAGAGTGGCTATACCATTTTACATTTATACAAACAATATATGAGTAATCCAATTTCTCTGCATCCTCACTAGCATTTTGTTTATCAGTATTTTTTTATTTAACCATTCTGTTAATTTTATAGTGGGTTTTAATTTCCATTTCCCTAATGATGTTGACCTTTTGTTTAAGTGTTTATTTGCCATTTGAATATCCTCTTTGATAAAATGCTTGTTCATGTCTCTTACCCCTTTTTAATTGTATTTTTTTGTATACTATCATTTTGAGAGTTCTATATACGTTTCAGATATAAGCCCTTTGTCATATATGTAGTTTGCAAATATTTTCTTCCAATCTGTAATTTGTTCCTCCTCTTACCACAGTTTTTAAAAGCAGAAGTTTTTAATATTGATGAGGTCCAATGTATTCACTTTAACTTTTTTGTTTTGTTGTTTTTAAAGATTTTGTTTATTTATTCATGAGAGACACAGAGAGGCAGAGACATAACAGAGGGAGAAGCAGGCTCCCCGCCGGGAGCAAGATGCGACCCCATCCCAAGACCCCAGGATCACAACCTGAGCCAAAGGCAGACACTCAACCACTGAGCCACCCAGGAGCCCCTCACTTTTCCTTTTTTGAGTCAACTTTAAGAACTTTGTTTAGCGGGATCCCTGGGTGGCGCAGCGGTTTGGTGCCTGCCTTTGGTCCACGGCGCATTCCTGGAGACCCGGGATCGAATCCCACATCGGGCTCCTGGTGCATGGAGCCTGCTTCTCCCTCTACCTGTGTCTCTGCCTCTCTCTCTTTGTGTATCTCTGATGAATAATAAAAAAAAAAAAAAAAAAATCTTAAAAAAAAAAAAAAAACTTTGTTTAGCTCTAGATCTCAAAGATTTTCTCCCATTTTTTTTTCCTCTTTAAAAATTATACACCACTATATTAGTGTCAAGTTCTGTGTTGTAGTTTTCTTTAAGAACTTTGGTTTTGTCTTTTGCATTTAATTCTTTGATCCAAGTTAACTTTTGCATAAGGTGTGAGGTTTAGGTTGAAGTTCATTTTTATCCCCGTGTCGATGTCCATTTCTCCCAGCACCATTTGTTGACAAGGCTATCAAAATCAGTTGGGCATTCTTATGTGGATCTGTTTCTGAGTTCTCTATTATATTCTGTTGCTTTACGTATCTCTCCCTGACCAATACCACACTGTCTTGATTACTGTAACTATTATTGTTTAAAAGTGTATTCTTTAATTTCCAAGTGTTTGGAGATTTACCTGTTACTGATTTCCAATTTAATTCCATTATGGTCAGAGCAGATACTCTGCATAACTTCAATTATTTTAAATTTTTTATTATTTTATGACCCAGGGTATAATTTATCCTGGTGAACGTTCTATGGAAAAAACTGTGTATTCCACTTTGTTTAGTAGAGTGTTTTATAAATATCTGTTACATCTGGTTAGTCGATTATATTTTTCAGTTTTACATCTTTGCTAATTTTCTGCGCAGTAGTTTTTCAGTTGCTAAGATTGGGGCCTTAAAGTCCTCAGCTATAATTGTGAATTTGCCTCTTTCTGCCTTCACATCTATCAGTTTTTATTTCATGTATTTTGAAGCTGTTGTTTACTGATGCACATAGGATAACTATGGTTCTTTGGTAGATTGATCCTTTAATAAATATGTAATATTTCTATTTGTTCCTAATAATTTCCTTTGCTTTCAAGTCTACTGTATCTCATATTAATATAGCCACTACCATTTTTTTTTGTTTGCACAATGTATTTTTTCTATCCTTTTATATTCATTCTTCCTATGTCATTATGTTTGAAGTGAGTTTCTATTGGGTTGTGTTTTTAAAATTTTTTTTTTAATTTTTTATTTATTTATGATAGTCACAGAGAGAGAGAGAGAGGCAGAGACACAGGCGGAGGGAGAAGCAGGCTCCATGCACCGGGAGCCTGACGTGGGATTCGATCCCCGGTCTCCAGGATCGCGCCCTGGGCCAAAGGCAGGCGCCAAACCGCTGCGCCACCCAGGGATCCCTGGGTTGTGTTTTTAAATCTACTTTGCCAACCTCTGTCTTTTAATTGATACATTTAGAGCATTTACATTTAAAGTAATTATTGCCGGCAGCCTGGGGGACTCAGAGGTTTAGCGCCTGCCTTCAGCCCCGGGGCATGGTCCTGGAGACCCTGGATGGAGTCCTGTGTAGGCTGCCTGCGTGGAGCCTGCTTCTCCCTCTGCCTGTATCTCTGCCTCTTTCTCTCTCTCTCTCTCTCTCTCTCTCTTTCTTTCTCTTTCTGTCTCTCTCTGTGTCTCTCATGAATAAATAAATCTTTAAAAAAAATTAATTATTACTGTGTCAGAACTTAAGTCTGGCATCTTATTGTTTGTTTTCTGCTTGTTCCTTCTGTTTCATAACCTGTTATCTGTTACTCTGTTAATCTGTTATTGCCTTCCTATAGATCACTAGAACTAGTTTTAGAATTCTTTGTTTTTCTGAGTATATAGTTTTGTGATTGCTCTTCTTTGTAGTTACATACGCGTAACTCATCACCATCTACTGGTATCAGTGCTTATTACTTGAGTGAAGTATTGAAATTTTACTTCCATTTATGTCTCTTTACCACTTTTTAAATTGTATTGTTTTATGTATTCCTCAATATACATTGAACACTATATCAGATGATTTTATAAATTTTGATTAAATCATCAAATATGTTGTAAGAAACTAATGACAAAAAGCCTTTCATACCTACTCTATTTTTACCCATTCTACTCTATTTTTACCCATTCTGTTCTTTCCTTTCTGAAGTTCCAAACCTTCTGCTCTTTCTTTTCTGTTGGAGAACTTCCTATAGCCATTCTTTAAGGGTAAATCTGCTGGCAACAAATTCTCTTAGTTTTCCTCATCTGAGGATGTCTTTATTTCCCCTTCATTTCTAAAGGACAATTTCATAAAGATATAAACTCCACAGCTTACAGTCCTTTTTCTCCAGCACTTGAAAAATGTTGTGCTTCCCTCTGGCTCCTATGGTTTCAGATGAAAAATTTGCTGTTGTTCAAATTGATATTTGCCTACAGTTAATGAATCGTTTCTCAGGTTGCTTTTAAGATTTGTTCCTTGCCTTTTATTTTCAGAAGTTTAATTATGATATGTCTTTCTGTGTATTTCTTTGGGTCTATCCTATTTTGGAGTTTCTCAGCTTCTTAAAAACCACATTTGGGGAGGGTGGTTAGCTATATTTCTTAACATGCTTTTCAGACCCACACTCTTTCTTCCACGTATGCAACTCTGATACTAAAGTTATATCTTTTCTTATTGACCCACAGACATCTAAGGCTCTGTTCAACTAACTTTTATTCAGTCTTTTCTCTGTGTTGTTCAGTTGGAGTAAATTTTATCTCTTGTCCTCAAGTTCAGTGGTTCTGTCCTCTGTCATCTCTGCTATTAAGCCCTTCCAGCAAGTTTTTTTTTTTAATTTGGATGATTGATTATTTTCAGTTTTGTAATTTCCATTTCATTATTTATAACTTCCATTTCTTTGCCGAGATTTTTTTTCACTTGTTACAAGAAAACTCATAATTCTTTATTAAAGCATTTTTATGATGGTTGCTTAAAATCCTTTTCTGATAATCCAAATTCTGATTCATTTGGATATTGGATAAATAATTCAGAGATTGTCAGATTCAAATTACGAATCAAGTGGTTATTTTTCCTGTTCTTTGAGTGATAATTGATTTTCCATTGTATCATGGATATTGTGGGTATTACGCTAGGATAATTTTGAATGTATCCAAGATATTTTGAATATTATGCTAAGACTCTTGTTCCTCTTCAGATTTTGTATCTTAATAGGCAGTTGCCTTAGTTTTAACCTTTTGGTTCTTAGCCTGATAACAGTTGAGTTTTCAGTGTCCTTGCAGTGCTGTTCAGTTCTGCTTCATTCTTTGGCACTGCTACAGTTCTTGTTCAATCTATACTGGTGTCACCTGCATGGGGAAAGATTCTGGGCTGCCCTGTCTCACTGAGCTGCCTCCCACCGGTGAGGGTAAGGAAACAAGCAATTCAGGGCCTGTGTTCTCCACCACTGGGCAGATGGCTGGTAGATGCCAGACCTAGGTCTGTTTATACCCCCGAGTTGAGGGCCTGAAGACTGGGTAGTCTACTACTGCCCTAGGTGTGGAGTGTGGCTTAGGGTTTCTCAGTAGGTCGCCTGTTGTTCTTCCCTTTTTGCCAGTCTTTGGCAAGAGATAGCAAGTTTTTCTTCATTATTTTTTTCTCCCCTGTGTCTGTTAGTTGTTCTGGGATGCAGGTCTTTCTGGTGCCCAGTCTAAGCTACATGGAAGATAAAAAGAAAACCCAGGGAACTCACTGCAGTGGCCTTTCTTTAATCGTAAGACACCCAGATAGTTGACCTTTCTAGCTTTCAGAGTCTTCATAATTGCCTGTTGAATTATTTCCAGGGTATTTAGTTGTAGTTATAGGGGAGGAACAGGGGAAAGTGAGGAAAGTTGCCATCTTGTCCGGGACCAGAAGCCCCCTCAATAAATTTTTAAAATTTGAATAGGGACTTCAGAGTAATATGTGATATGAATGAATAGTAGGTAACATGTAACTCTGTTTAATTATGCACTCTAAGTCATTAGAGGTAAAGATGTGGGTGAGTTAAGGCTACAGGTTGAGGGTAAGACCTCATGGAGGCAAAATAAATTGGGCAGGCCCTGTTGCAAAAGACAAGGTCATGCAGTTGAAAGGAATAGTATAAACAGGAAAGACTATGGAAAACAACTGGAGAGATTGGCCTGTCTTGAGGAGAAATTATGTCAGGGGATAATGAGAATGGAAAATAGGATGGGTAGACTCTGCTGATATAGAAGACCTTAAATATCTAAAGTGAGACTTGCTAGGTTAAAATGTAGAAAAATATCGAAAACCTGTTAAGGGAAACGAGTGATAGGTTTGGGGCACCTGGCTGGCTCAGTGAAGTGTGTGATTCTTGATCTCGGGGTTGTAAGTTCAAGTCCCATGTTGGGTGTAAAGATTACTTGAAAATAAAATCTTAAAAAAAGGGATCCCTGGGTGGCGCAGTGGTTTGGCGCTTGCCTTTGGCCCAGGGCGTGATCCTGAAGATCCGGGATCGAATCCCACGTCGGGCTCCCGGTGCATGGAGCCTGCTTCTCCCTCTGCCTGTGTCTCTGCCTCTCTCTCTCACTGTGTTCCTATCATAAATTTAAAAAAAAATTAAAAAAAAAATTAAAAAAAAATAAATTTCTTAAAAAAAAAAAAATCTTAAAAAAAAAAAGTGAGGTTAAAGTGAAATTAGTTTTTTTTTTGGGGGGGGGGAAGTAGTTTAAAATAGAAGTACAAGATATTTTATAGTGGGGGGAGACCAATATCAAGGAGCTAATTATGAGTTTGTCATGGTGTAAGGTGTCAAAGTGTGAGGTGATGACTGGTTATGAGGTGGTTGAAGTGGAAATAAAGAGAAAGTAGAATTTGCGAGCAAAAGGGAGTAGGACTTGATACTGACTAGATTAAAAAAGTAAGATTTGATTCATATACCATCAATTTTGGTGGTTTCTGTTTCCTCATATATTTCCTTAAAAATAACTAGGAAATTCTGAAAGAATTAACTTTGGCCTCTAGAGAAGCTTTTCTTCCTCCACTCCCTTCCCACCTACATGTGTAATTTGAGAAAAACTTTACTGTCAGGCAACTGATTAACACCTTTCTTTAATCTTTTTCCAAGCATAATACTGTTACCACACATTCTGAAATAGCTATTACACATGTTAAAAGATGTTAGCCTCACCAGTAATTAAAGAAATGCAAATTAAAACAACAAAGTGTGTTTTTATGGTAATATTTAATGCTGCAAGGGTTTAATGAGACACATATTCTTTTCTGTTAAGATAAATTGGTATAATCTTTCAGGAAAGAAATTTGACAATATGTAGCAAGAGCCTTTAAAATAGTAAGTACTTCTACTTCTAGACATTTATAGTAAGGAAATAATCAGAAATGCAAAGAGATGATGGATGCCAAAATGTTAGTTGCAGTGTACTTAATTTTTCACAATTCTAACTATATCTAAATGTGTATTAGAAGGAGCCGATGGTTAAGTAAATAGACAATACTAGAATATTGCACAGCCTTTAGAAATTATGTTTTAAGGACTTGAACTTTAATAACAGAGTAAATATACAATGTGTTTTACACATGTCAGTAATATCCTATCGTATCATGCTTTTTTGACCTGTACAGCTATTATTAGGGCAGAAATATTTTGCTGTTCTTTTCAGAAGTTATTTGCCAGCCACTACAGATACTAAAGCTAATCTTAACCTTCTTGCACTAAAAATTCCTACAGTGCCTTACATAGAGTGCTCAGTAGTATTACCTATAATTATTGAAGATTTCTTAAGAACTTTCTTCCTAGAAAAGTATATGTATTTATGTATACAACCAAGCATCCAACTTTAGGCCCTTTATGAATCACATAAATCCCATATGCAGATCCTCTTTGACTAGAACCATGGTGAAGAATCATTGCTGTAACTGAAAAAATCTCTTTTTACCCTTGAGTGTGTTTGAATCAGAGTTATTGTCCACGGTAAGGGGTGCCAATTCATGCTTTCACCTGGTATCCTTCATATTGAGATAAAACAATGCAGTCTTCGTGTAATACTACCTTTTTTGAATGACTGAATTTAATATACAGTTTCTTAGTATCTCTCATCTTGACTGGTGATGCTCATGTTAATTAGGATGTTGACAAACCTATTTCAGACAGCTGGAAATCTATTATGATGGTTCAAAATTAGCAGCCATTCCTATCTATCAGTGTTCCAGCTTCCTTAATCTTTACATAAGACTTTTTGAGACACTCTTTGGCCTCCACTGCCTCCATCCCCCCTTCCAAATCTACTAATCACCCTGTGGTGGTAGTGATCAGGGCCCCAGATGCTACAAAGTGATAGAAGAGAATAAACTAAGGTAGTCATGGATTAGAGAACTAGATTGCCTATTGTTGGTTGCAGGGCCACATTTAAAGGGTTCTGTTAAACAAGTCTGGAAGCCAATGGCAAAAGATACGACTGCACGTCATATGGAGAACTGTGGTCAGAGGTGGGGAGAAGAGAAAACTATGATAGCGGTAAGAGAACTGTTACTAGCCAGCTACCTTCTTTGCCACTTTAGAGAACTGTCTGGTGTAGTAATTAAGAGTTCAGACTAAGGGGGCATCTGGCTGGCTCAGTCGGAGGAGCATATGACTCTCAGTGTCGGGGTTGAGTTCAAGCTCCACATATTTACTTAAAAATAAAACCTTAAAAAAAAGTTCAGACTAAGACCTGCATTCAATCCCCAGCTCCACCACTTTCTGGCCAATATGACCGGACGCAAGTAACTTAAACCTCTGACCTTGGATTTTTTGGTGCTGTTGTTATAAAATAGAAGTGATTATAGTACCACTTGTAGGTTGCTTGGATTAAATGTCATGTGAAAAGCACCACACCAAGTCTAGCATGTCAGAAGTGTTCATTCAGTAAATGTTGTTTAGCATTGAAGATGATGATTCCTCCCAGGCTGAAACTGGAAAAATGAGTTAATGTTACAGAGCGGCAGATCCTGGCTCCACCACATGGAAGAAATGCTAGCCCTGAAAGTGTTCAAGCAAAAACTAAACAACTATCCTAGGTATATTGGAGATGTGTAAAAGGATGGGCCCATTGGTAATCGTTCATAATCTAGTTCCCTTTTCACTGTTAAGACTCATTTTATAAGGCAGAAGCACATGCAAACTGTTTCATTAACATGACTTTATATTACAGAATTAAGTCCAAAGAAGTTGGGATAGGGAATATCTTAGTTTCACATAATGAGATTTTTAGTGGCTCCTCTAGTTTCACCATTTACAAATTGAGAGAACCTGCTAAGGATCACTAGTGGGAGTGATATTATTAGACTTAAATGTGAGTCACACAGGCTCCCAGACAGTGTTCTATCTATCTATGGAGGGAAGGAAGCTAAGCGGTTGTTAGGTATTAATTAGCACCTTGAGGGGCGCCTGGCTGGCTCAGTCCGAGGAGCATGCATCTCTTGATCTCAGGGTCATGAGTTTGAGCCCCATGTTGATTGTTGAGATTACTTAAATAAATGTTTAATTAGCACCTTAGGAAGATTTAATTAGATTTTACAAATACAGTTAAAAAGGCCTTTTTTTTTTTTTGAAAAACGTATCACAGATGCTATTTAAGTTCCACTGAAAACAATTTGGAATGAATTTTAATAGAATTTTTGTTACTCTAACTTATATTCTGCCTCCTTCTAGAAATAATTTGAAGCAACAGCTTAGAACATTATACTAGATAGGCAAGAAGGATAAAACGGCTCAAATGCCTTTCCTCATCAGTTCAGAGAGCCAAATCTTTGTATTAACTATGACTGCTCAGTGAGAAGTTAATGCAGAAAAAGATCCTTCATATACAGGGCATAGCTAAAAAGATGAGCACTTGTATTTAGAAATAAAAAACCTCCGCTTTATTTCCTTGTGCTGCTGTTGGCCTGCTTTGTAACTTTCGTTAATAGTGACATGAAAATAGCATTCTGCACCAACACAAGAATTATTTTTTTAAGAACAAAATCATGAGCCTACTTAAAAACAACCAAAGATTTGAGAGCAGGGAATATGGACACAGATGACATTTCCCTTCAGGATCTCCTGGTTTTCCTTCTAAAACAGAGTAATAAACAATTCCCTTGGGGTGCTTTTATTCTAGCAAAAATTCAATATAAGAAAGTCTTTTAAGAGAAAGGTAAAATATTTTCATTAGTAGAGCTTTCTAGTCTACATTTGGCATCCCAGACAGTAGCTAACTTTAGGAGTATGTTACTTCCAGATATGTCACATTCTATTTAAAATTACATATGAGCCCACTTAGAAATAATACTGTTTTAGAACCAAAAAAATTAAACACACAGAAAAGTAGAAAAAACAGAACAATGAACACCACTTTTATACTCTCACCTAGATGCAACAGCTGTCAATCTCTTAACCAGATCTTCTCCATCTTTATTGCTACACGCTCTCTCTCTCCCTCCCATTCCCTTCCCCTTTTTGTCACATCATCCAAAAGTACACCATAACCATCAGAAATACACTTTTATTCTTTAAAGTAATCTTTACACCCTATGTGGGGCTTAAACTCACAACCCCAAGATTAAGAGTCACACGTTCCACTGACTGAGCCAGCCAGGCACCCCCAGAAACATGCTATTTTAATGATCATTTGTCTGCTGCTCAAATGCAGCAGGGCAACATGATTATTGTGAAGTTTATTATATGGTTGGTGCCAGCTGTTGTTAGTGCTTATTATCTGAAGTCTTAGGTATATTTTATTGAAGGCAGGGGTACTCAGATCTAAATTATCATTTTAATTATCTCTGAGATATGTCCTATACTTCTCAGATCTGTATAGTCAGAGAAGGAATATTTGACTACTTACTGGTGAGTTTAAGACCCTACAAACTAATGGCAGTGCTGTTCTTGAGTAAAAACAGTTAAAATACTATATATTTTTTAATTGCTTTTGTTTTTCTCAAACAGGCTGAAGTAGTCAAGTTTTGTATTTTTATTTATTTTTTTTTAAGTTTTGTATTTTTAAAAAAAATATTTTATTTATTCATGAGAGTCACAGAGAGAGAGGCAGAGAGAGAAACAGGGTCCTCACAGGAAGCCCAATGCACGCCTTGATCCCAGGACCCCGGAATCACGACCTGAGCCATAGGCAAACGCTTAACTACTGAGCCACCCAGGTGCCCCATGTTTTGTATTTTCAAATGGTTTAGAAAAAGGAAAAACTCGAGATTTGAAGTGGAACATTCATTAGACTTCGAATATTTCATTGGTTAGAAGGTTTATTTATTGCTACAAATTTGATGCTAATGGAAAATATGTCTGTTGTGTTCACTTAGTCTAGGTATGACCAAAACCAAAAAAGAGATTTCTTTATTTTTTTTTCCAGGAGATTTTGATGAATTCACTCAAGACAATAATGACATTATGTTGAAAAACATAGCAGAGGACCTTCGGAATTGCTTACCTCTTGACACAATGCTGTCCTCAGAACATCTATCCCTCCGAAAAGTAAATACATTAAATTAATGTACCGTTACTGCTCCTTGAGGGTTCTCTTAGTCTTCCCTAATCCTGCAGCCTCTCCAGTCTAATAGTCCTGAATTTGGCTTTAAAAACAATTTTTCATTTGGTGCTTCAACGATGTCCCCAGTTCTTTTGAGTCCATAATCCTCTGGCTCCCCATTCATTCGACAGATTTTTTTTTTTTTGAGGGCATCCTGTTTGCCAGGCATTCAACCCCCTTCCCTCCACGCCCCCCCCCCCACACACACACACACAAAAACAAGGCCCAACAGTAATCTGGCCCTGCCTCCATCATTGTCCTGGTTTTCTCTTTCCTGTTCCACATCCCCCACTTTTGCCAGAGGTGAAGTTCATCTCTTTGTTTCCTTCTCCTGCTTTTGTGCCATATGGTTTTTGCTTATCCTGTTCCTTCATTCCTAAAATAAGTTCTCATTTTTCTTCTACAGACCGCCCCCTCATCCAAGTCCCTTTAAACCTCAACTTTTATCGGGTACATATACTGAGAATATTGTTTCCTAAAGCAAAAATAATAATAATAATGTCTTCTCCCAAACAGCACCCCTCCATGTGGTTTTTTACTACGTAGATTCCTAAGCAGAGGAACCAAATCCTGTACATTTGTAACAGTGCTGTGCACATTGTGAGCAGTAGCAAATCTTAGTAAACATCCAGTCACAGTACTCCCAAAGGTGGAAAATAGTGGCTAATATAAAAACCGACAAAAATGTTTGTAGTATAGTTTGGATATTATTCATAAGGCAGTCCCATCAGTAGCATGATATACCAAAATATATGAAACAACAAAAAAGTATTCCTTGAATGTAATGGTCGACCCATAATCCCTTCTCCTAACAAACTATTTATATCTTCTGTTGTTTCCTTCTGGTTCTTGTGTATGTCCATGTGTTTTACACATTTACAATATAGATGTGTGTGTGTAGATGTACATAGAATTTTGTAGATCTCTAAGTGGATAAGTTGATTCTTTATTATAGTTAAGGTAAAAGGAATCAGACATTTTTCTCTTTGTTGCCACTTGCTATTATATCATGTATTACCAGTATTAATAAAGGGCTATTAGTTGTAAGCATGAAATTGTACTGATGTTTTTATTATTTGAAAACTTTGCCTCTGGGAAAAGATCACTTGCTAAGTCACTGATGTGTGGGACTCAGGAGACCTAGTATTAGTTTCAATTCTTTCCCCTCTTTTGGTCATTTCTTTGGAGAAATCTCTGAATGGGGGTTTCTTTATTTGTAAAATATACTACCTAGGATGGACGAGATGGCCACAAAATAAATACTCCTTGAACTCAAATTTTATATATTTCCCCTAGCCAGGCTTTGTATCATTACAGACCAAATTAAAAGTTGCTGGTGTCTCAGGAAAAAAAAAAAAAGAATGAAGGAAGAGCAGGGTTGCTCTTTAATAAGTGAAACTTGTCTTTCTGTGCCTTGTTGTTGCTCTCGGAATTTTAGCATCTGAACCACTGATGTTTTGCCTTATTTAGCAATAAAAAGAGACTCCTTTGTACTTGGTTTCTTTTGAAGTTCTTCTTCTCTCCACCAGATAGAGCAGCAGCCAGAACCCACAGTTCACGTTGATGCATTCCTTTATGATGAAGACTTTATTGATTCATTATGTGAGGAAGGAAAAATGAGCAGAAACTACTGTATGGTGTGTGGCTCACATCAGACTGCACCTTTAGGTAGGCACTCAAGTGTGCAAATCTGATGACTGTGTGTACTTTACATTGTTCTGATAACACAAATTCTTGACCAAGTCATTGGGTGTTTTTTGTTTTTTTGTTTTTTTAATTTATTTATTCATAGAGACACAGAGAGAGAGAGAGAGAGAGAGAGAGAGAGAGAGAGAGAGGCAGAGACATAGGCAGAGGGAGAAGCAGGCACCATGCAGGGAGCCCAATGTGGGACTCCATCTGGGGTCTCCAGGATCAGGCCCTGGGCTGCAGGCAGCGCCAAACCGCTGCGCCACTGGGGCTGCCCATTGGGTGTTTTTTGAAAGGAAAAGGCCAACCCTGTAGCGTAGCCGTTACTGATTATTGAGATTAGGGAGACCAAACAGCAGTATTGTCCAGGGAAGCTGGGCCACTTAATGTCTCCGAGGAGGGTATCTCTGCTTTTCTTTCTTTTTTATTTTTTAAAGATGTCATTTATTTATTCGTTAGAGACACAGAGAGAGAGGCAAAGACATAGGCAGAGGGAGAAGCAGGCTCCCTGTGGGGGAGCCTGATGTAGGATTCGATCCCAGGAACCAGTGAGCATACATGAGCCAAAGACACTCAACCACTAAGCCACCCAGGGGTCCCAGCAGGGTATCTCTGCTTTTCACAGAAACTGTTTAATCAGAGGTGAGTTTGCAGGTCCAGAAACTAATCACAAGTGACTGAGAACCAGGAAACCAACTTATACTTTCCATACTGTATCAAAGAGATTCATAGATAAACCATAATGCTAATTCACAAACAGAAATGTAACTACAGGGATCCCTGGGTGGCGCAGCGGTTTAGCGCCTGCCTTTGGCCCAGGGCGTGATCCTGGAGACCCGGGATCGAATCCCACGTCGGGCTCCCGGTGCATGGAGCCTGCTTCTCCCTCTGCCTATGTCTCTGCCTCTCTCTCTTTCTCTCTCTGTGACTATCATAAATAAATAAAAATTAAAAAAAAAAAAAAAAAGAAATGTAACTACAAGGGGGCTGAAATGTTCTCCCTATAAAAGCATCTACTTGAGAAGTCAGATAGTAATCAGATACTGTTGATTATGCATGGATTCAGAAAACAGAGATGATCTTGAGGAAGAGTTTATTCAGGCCATAATTTGACCTAGTAGAATATCTCCAGTCCGTAACAGAGAACAACTCTAGTGACAAAAAGTCTTCTGCATCTCTGTCCCTCAGATAGAGCACCTGTGTCCAAAATGGGAAACTAGACTGACCCCATGTAGCTAATATGTTAACTTTTCTGTTACTGTATTCTTTCTTAAGAGGCACCTGGGTGGCTCAGTCGGTTGAGCATCAGACTCTTGATTTCAGTTCAGGTCATGGTCTCAGGATTGTGGGATCAAGCTCTGCACTCAGCAAGGAGTCTACTTGAGATTCTCTGGCCCTCCCTACCACTCACACATGTGCATGCTCTCTCTCTCTCAAATAAATAAATCTTTTAAAATCTTTTATATATATATAAAATATTTTATATAATCTTTATATAAAATCTTTAATCTTTATATAAAATCTTTTATAAATCTTTTATATAATCTTTTTATTTTATATATATAGTTCAAATTGGATATGATTGCTTAGGCTATTACTTTAGACATGCTATATTTCAATATTTCTGGTCACTTAGATGCAGAGTTAATGGCTTAGAGTGGCCTGCTCTCCAGGTAAGTAATCTTGTGTTCATATTACTTAACTACTGCCAAATTTGTAATATGCTGCTAATACAAGTATATTGTATCTACATTATAATTGGGAATTAAACTTTCCTGATCTATTTAAGATTCTATTTTTAGATAGCACTTATAGTTTCCATTGGGGGTGGTTGAAATTCACAGAATAGAAAAGGACTTAGACAAGAATCATAGAAGGAAAACTAAAAAGTGAATCATATCAGATCTGATTTATAGGGGTTTTTTTAGATTTATTTATTTAATTTTGGGGAGTGGAGAGAGACAATCTCTAGCAGACTCTCCTCTGAGTGAGGAGCCTGTCATGAGCCTCAGTCCTACAACCCTGTGATCCTGACCTGAGCCAAAATCAAGAGTTGGATGCTCAACCAACTGAGCCACCTAGGTGCCCCTGATTTATAGAAGTTTAAAGATATGTTTGACAAATAAAATTTTTAAGATTAGGATATATTTTCCCATAGAAATCATGTTGTATATAGTGACTAGGTATGTAGGCCAGCCCATATAACTAGAGTAAATCTGAAAAAAACTATCATCTGGGGAACTTTCCTTCCAATATATGACATGGGACTTATCTAGCTATAACACACTAATGTTGACTCTGTAACCCAAAGCAGAAGTGCTAAAGTGACAGAGTAGTGAAGATGAAGATTCTAGGCAGACCAGTACAATGGTGGTCAAAACCCACCCCCACCCCCAGTCACACCCTTTTATTTTCTTCCAAGGAATTATTAGCCTGCCTACTTCCATTTTCTTTGCCACCATCTATCATCGTTTAGGTATGGCCAAAGTTTCTCCCCTTCCTGACCAATATATTATGTAGGACATAGTATAGGAAGTTTTTAAAAAGTACATGCAGGCTCTCCCAGATACTTGATTACAGAAACAGTGGAGTGAGAAGATGGGCTAGGAAGTCTGTAGCAATTTTAAAATTGTAGCAATTAAACTAGAGGAAATAATAATTTCTGGGAGTATCTTTACTTCCTTTCCTAATACCCTTCCCTGCACTCCAGAACATATCTTAGGTTGGTCAGGGCTGCCACATTGCTCAACTCCAGAGATGGTCATTCATTTGGTAGTCTATATTGTATGCAGTAATATGGGGCTAGTCTGTGGTTGCTCTGGACTAAGGCGAGAAAGCCAGATGATACGGGAGTTAGGAAGCATCGCACAGAATAAAAATCATAGGGGGGAAAATGGGAAAATAAAAGACTAACCAAGGACCTTCGGACACAGGGATAGGGACAGGTTGCTGGGCAGCTATTCCCTAGAGGCCTTTTAAATGTCAGAGACTTTGGGGCACCTGGCACAGCAGTTTAGGTATGTGACTCTTGGTTTCAGCCCAGGTCATGCTCTCAGGGTTGTGAGCCCTGAGCTCTCATGAGGCTCTGCACTCAGTGTGGAGTCTGCTTGGGATTCTCTCCCTCTCCTTCTGCCCCTCCCACTCATGCTCTCACTCTCTTTCTCAAGTAAATAAATAAATCTTTAAAAAGTAAAAATGAATAAATGTCGGAGACTTCATTGTTATTTTCTCTAATATAGCTCAGGTGAATGAGTGCAAGATTATCACATAAATTTTTTCTAAACAATTTCTGAATGGCTTTCATTGATGAAGAGAAAAACATGAAATATGCTTTATAAATATAGATAAAAGAATTAGAAATACAGAATAGAATGTGTAATACCCAAGCACAATTTGATATTTATTCTGTTCTAATCCTCCAGGATTTATTTCTCATTCCTTCTCCCTCGTGGAATTGAAGTTCATTTATCATCATGTACTCCCTGATCTGTCGGGAAAAGTCTTGGTTGACGTTGGCTCCAGGCTTGGCACGGTTCTTTATGGGGTAAAGTCCAGCTTGTGGACATAATCAACATTGGGAAAATACTTTCTCCTCCTGCTGCTAGCAACAGTTTGGCCTGTCACCATCCAAGGTGACAGCTTGGCTTTATTTATTAGAGTAACAGAATAAATAAGGTTAAAATATTATATTGAACTTGGAATTTCAAAGGCCAGCTCTCTGATTTCCTTTTCTGAGTCTCTATGACACAGCTGGAGGAGTATCAACAAAGCAGAAGCAGGTGACCTTCATAACACTTTGTTTTTGACCACCTAATTTCATTTTCTTTATACTGTGCTAAAATAGTGTACTGAGCCTTGATAAGAGCTTTTATAAAAAAAAAAAAAAAAAGAGCTTTTATAGAAGCTTTTATTTAAAAAAAATTTTTTTAAAGCTTTTATAAAATTTACTTGACTTACGAAATTGCATGTGGCCATAACAAAGTCACTTAACACCCCTGGCTCAAGTTCTTCACCCGTAAGTAAGCTAACTAAATGATATCCGAGGACACATCTTGCTCCAATTTTCTATGATTCAACTTTGTGGACATTTGTGTCTGAAATATCACTTCAATGTGACTTTTTTAAAAATTCAAATCATGAGTATTTCTAATGCTCTTAACTGATTTTATCAAAAAACTTAAATGTGGTTTCTGGTTGTTATTAGCAGACTTGTTAAAACATATGGCCAACAGCAGTAGAGACTCATGCCAGAAACAGGCACTATCAGTTCCCAGCATCCATTGCCTGCTCTAAACGGCAACAGTTAACTATTTAGTGCTTAGTTTATTTTTCAGTAGTAAGGCTTTTATTCTATGATTAGGAAAGATATCCATAATAGGATATACAGTTTTTCAAATGGTTGTTTTTAGAGAACAGTAGAGATTATGATTGTATACCATATTTGCTCCACTCTTGTCCATTTTTTGATTTGTTAGAAAAGTATATAGCTGAAAAAATATGGCTATGCAAGTATGTGGCAGCATTAATAAGTTTAAAAATATTCTTATTTTTCTCTGTATTAAAGTGGTTACTGATTCAGCTGACAGAAAATTTTTGAATACCTGCATATGCTCCATTGAACATATCCTAAAAATCTATCATTAGCTATAAACACAAATTTGGTTCATACATGGATGTTAATGTAAAGTGATATTCAGAATATGATTTGACCTTTCCTTTCATATTATTTTTTTGTGATCACCACCAAAAATGGATACATATTAATATCTAGTCAGTTCTTGATTATCCTTGTTAGCTAATTGGTCAGTTACATTTGGCAGATTGCAGACGCCAGACTGACTTCCCTAAGCCAACAAGACACATCTCCAGCCACCTTCCTCTAGTGTCAGACTCTGAATGATTTTCCATTATATTCCCCACCCCCAGGTTAACTCCTTTCTTACTTTCCCCTGCTGTAACTTTCCAAGAAATTATAGAAATAGGGTATTAAACAGAGACTCTATATGTGGTCACTTTTCTCATTTCCAACTTGGTTGAATGTACCATTTTGTCAGAAGTGAGAAATCAATCTTTCAAACTATAATTACTTTTAAATAATGGAAATTAATAAACTACATTCAAGGTCTTGATCAGTAAGAGTCTAAGTTCTTGAAGTTTTAAGAGTTACATACATTACACATTATTATTTATCTTTCATTTTATTTTCACTTTATTGAGTTGTTTTTTAAAGTTTGATTTTTTACATTTTATATAGACATAAATTCACAGTTCATTCATTTGCATCATAACAGGTTTTCATTCTTTCAGGGTTATCTTTACAGTTCAGCACTGCAGCTATATGGAGTAGAATTGAATGGAGACTTTTGCCAATTGCAGGAAATGGTCATAAAAAAATACCAGTTTACTGACAGAGTAAAGGTACCCTTTTATTTATGTATTTTTTTACTAATGAAGTACAGTTGACACGCAGTGTTTAATTAGTTTCAGGTGCACAACATGGTGATTTGACAAGTCTATACCTTACACAGTGCTTATTCACCACAAGTGTAGCTCCCGTCTGTCACCATACAGTGCTATGACAATACCATTGACTATGTTCCCTATGCTGTAGTAAAGATACCCTTTTAAATATATATTCTGTTATCTATTTTATTGCATAATTTAGCTAAGTTTCTTCTGGATTGGAGTTGGAAAATCTTTTTGAATCTATTCCTGGTTGCTGTTGTGCAGAAACAGATCAAGTTGACTTAGTATTTTAAAACATGAATAAATGTGAATTTAATTATAATTATTTTCCACTCCCGTTTTTCTTCCTCCCCAATTTTACTAGAAAGTAGAATTTTTCTTAATTTCTTTCATCTCTGCTGTAGTTTAGTTTTGGTAGCAGCATTTTTGAATCTCTAGATGTAGGTCATAAATGTACTTAATTAAACTCTTAGATTGAAAGTAATCAAAAAGGTTAAGTAATGCTTTCAGTTCTTTATCCTTTTTCTAAGCTTCCAGGAGGAGTTGTGGATGCCACAGAATGGCAGTTCAGGGGGAATGATGCCTTGGGTTGGGCTACCACAAAACTTTTCTCTTTTTCTACATGTAAGAGGAAAAGTAACCAAGAATGAGAAAAAACATTTCTTGGTTAATGTGCTCATTCTTATCCTTCCACTGAGGATCCTACACTTCTAATGGCAATGCAGAGAAACATTGAGCATCTAAGGCTCTCTGGTGTTAAGATGTTGAAAGACATCTCGGTAGAATTAAAGATCTAGTCCTCCCCTTATTTATTGAAGGAAACTTTTTCTTCCTCCTTCCAGACTTCCTTTTTTTTTCTTTGCATATATCTCTCATCTCAGAAATAGGCAAATGAGGGCAGCCGGGTGGCTCAGCAGTTTAGCGCCTGCCTTCAGTCCAGGGCGTGATCCTGGAGACCTGGGATCAAGTCACACGTCAGACTCCCTGCATGGAGCCTGCTTCTTCCTCTGCCTGTGTCTCTGCCTCTCTCTCTGTGTCTCTCATGAATAAATAAATAAAATCTTAAAAAAAAAAAAAAAAAGAAATAGGCAAATGATTGAAACAAATTTATTGTCCATTAATAAATCCATGGATTTTTCTCACTGTCCCATATTTAGTGAACAAGAACACGTTACTCTTGCATGATAAGAATCACATAACTACTAAGAATATCAATTTAATTTGAAGTTAAGGTTTAAAAGTTGACCTCTTAAGAATCATAGTTTATAAATGGACAACCAAGGAGTTGTTGGCCAACCAAGGTGGCTCAGTCAGTTGAGCATCCAACTCTTGATTTTGGTTCAGATCATGATCTCGGGGTCATGAGATAAAGCCTTGTGTGGGGCTCTGAGCTCAGCAGGGAGTCTGCTTGGGATTCTCTCTCTCCTCTCTTTCTCTCTCTCTCTCAAATAAATCTTTTAATAAATAAGGGAGAACCATGTAACTTCTTGTTATTTTTTTAAGATGATGATAAAGGTATATAAAACACATTTATTTACACATTAAAAGATTTTTACCCCTTGCTTTTCAAAGGAGTATATAGATGAATGCCCACCCCACATACTTTCAAGGCTTGTGGCTTTGGTGGCAATTAGTAACCCAATGACAGAAAGCTGTTTTTATACCATTTTTTTGGCAACCTTAACAGTTTCCTTTCGCAATGGGAGAGACAGTTGTTGTGTTTGAGAGGCCTTAAGAGCAACAGAAAGGAATTCCAGGGTTATTTTTTATATTATCTGGTGAAATGCATCAGCCTTTAAGTCTTGGGCTCTGCTTTTTGTTTTTTGTTCTTTTTGGTCTTTGTTTTAGCAGGACTTTGCTCAGAAGTCTAGGAGTCCTTGGTTGTCTGTTCATACTTAGAGAGTGAAAGAAAAAAAAAAAGCTGATTGAAGTTCTCAGCACTTAAGTGAGGATTCTGAGCACTGTGGGCTTCACTGTCAAGTGATCTCTTTTGGGTCATTAATTAGTTGGGGAATATCTGATGACATATCTTAAGATCTTTCCTCTTGGGCTATGGCAAGCAACATCCTGGGGACAGAGTGGTAGAGTAAAAGAAGTGAAATGTTAGGGATTCACAGCATCCTGTCTGCCTTACTTCCCTTGTTTACAGTACATTAGCCTTTCTTTCAACTTATCCTGGTGTCCCTGACCCAGAGACCTTTTATTTTACCCTTTCCAGAGAATCAGTCTCTATTCTTTTGCTGGGAGATATGAAAGTTGTATAAGGGTCTGGGTGCTTTTAAAACTGACTTTGAACCAAATTACCTTATTTTTAGCATTTCTCCCTACTCCCTCACCCAGAGATACCTAGTACCATCAATTGTGAGCCTTTTTTGAGATTCTGTAGTATAAATCAAGTCTGGGTCTTTGCTTTCTATCTGTCTAGCTTAGAAATCAGATTTTTCTGATCTCCTAAATTCCTTATTAATTCCTCTTTTTTTCTTAACTTACAAAATTTCATCTCTGTTATTTCATTTCCCATTCCTCCCATCCTTGTTGGTATACATCTTTTCTTCTAAAAACCCTATATTGTTATTATAATAGGGTTTCAGGAAATAAGAGTACATGCCATGTGTCTTATGCTCTACCTTACATTGAAAGACCCATTGATTTAAATTCTTTCCACCGTCTTCTCTAAGCTAAAGGTGAATTTTCCTTTATTCATATCTTACTTATTCCTTGAATGGCACTTAGAGTTACCAACATAGCTGTTTCATCCTATTAATAGAACATAACATTTTTGAGTGTAGATGTTTTATCTCATTGGTCATGGTGTATCTCCCCAAACAGTATCTTATATATAGGAGGTGCCCATGAAAATTGATTAAATTGATTTTAGTGGCTTTGTGACCTTTGCATTGTTAGCATTCCAGCTTGTCCAGAGCCATTTTGGGGGGTTTCCCTGGGCACTCTGTTGGTTGCCATAATGAATTGATCTGCCAGATTATTTCCTACCCTGTGTGGTGGGGTGTGAGAGAGGAACAGAGATGGGAAGGAAAAAGAGGAAACTGTGATATATCAGTAGGTTAATTTGCATGCCTATTTCATATCTCAGCAACATGTTTAGAAAGTTTAAAGTGATTAACTGTTTTCTGTGTGTTCAAGAACATGTCCAAGGTGTGTTTCAGAGACTAGAGGCCCACCTAATTTAAATTATGTTAGTATTTTTACTACTTAAAAAAGAAAATAAAATGTGTTAAGAGTCAGACCCCACAACATTCTGAATGCTATTTATTTGTAAGACCAAAGAAATCATTTAATACAAAATAGTACATGAGAGACACCTAACTCTGGGAAATGAACAAGGGGTAGCGGAAGGGGAAGTGGGCGGGGTGTTGGGGTGACTGGGTGATGGGCACTGAGGGGGGCACTTGGTGGGATGAGCACTGGGTGTTATGCTATATGTTGGCAAATTGAACTCCAATAAAAAAAAATTAAAAAAAATACAAAATAGTTAAACTTTTTCTCTTCTTTTTAAAATAAAAGTGGTTTCTTTTGCTCTTGAGAAAATACATGTTTTCTCTTATTATCTTGCCTGGACTCTAAGACTTGTTGATTGTGGTCAAGTTAATTTTTTGAGGTATATAGTCTTAATTTTTATTATTAAGTTTTTTATTTTAATTAATATATAGTGTTATATTAGTTTCAGGTGTACAATATAGTGATTCAACAATTCTGTATACTACTCAGTGCTCATCATAAGTGTACTCTTTAATCCCCATCACCTATTTCACCCATCTCCCACCCACCTCCCCTCTGGTAACCATCAGTTTGTTCTCTATAGTTAAGAGTCTATTCCTTGGTTTGTCTCTCTCTACTTTTTTGTTTGTTTGTTTCTCTCCTGTACATGTTTGTTTTATTTTTCAAATTCCACATATGAATGAAATCATATGTTATTTGTCTTTCTCTAATTGGTTTATTTCACTTTGCATTATACTCTCTAGCTCTAACCTCATCCTTGCAAATGGCAAGATTTCATTCTTTTTTATGGCTGAATAATATTCCATTACACACACACACACACACACACACACACACACACACACTATCTTTATCCATTCATTTGTTGAAGGACACTTGGACTGCTTCCATAATTTGGCTGTTGTAAATAATGCTGCAGTAACACAGGGGTGCATATATCCCTTGGAATTAGTGTATTTGGGGGTAAATACCCAGTGGTACAATTGCTGGATCATAGGGTAGTTTATTTTTAGCTTTTTTTTTGTTTGTTTTTTTTGTTTTGTTTTGTTTTGTTTTTTATTTTTAGCTTTTTGAGAAACCTCCATATTGTCTAACACAGTGGCTGCACCATTTGCACCCCCAGCAGCAGTGCGTGAGGGTTCCTTTTTTTCTCTACATCCTCACCAACACTTGTTTCTTGTGTTTTTGTTTTTAGCCATTCTGACAAGTGTGAGGTGATATCATTGTAGTTTTGATTTGCATTTCTCTGATGATGTGTGATGTTAAGCATCTTTTCATGTGTCTGTTGGCCATCTGTATGTCTTATAGAAATGTCTGTTCATGTCTTCTGCACGTTTTTTAATTGGATTACTTGTTTTTTTTTTTTTTTTTGGTGTTGAGCTTTGCAACTTCTAACCCTTTATCAGATATGTCATTTGTAAATATCTCCCATTCAGGAGGTTGTCTTTTAGTTTGACTGATTGTTTCCTTTGCTATGCAGAAACTTTTTGTTTTGATACAATCCCAGTAGTTTATTTTTGCTTTTGTTTACCTTACCTCAGGAGACATATCTAGAAAGATGTTGTAATGGCCAATGTGAGAGAAATTATTGCCTGTGCTCTCCTAGGATTTTTATGGTTTCAGGTCTTACATTTGGGTCTTTACTCCATTTTGAGTATTTCTGTATACAGTATAAGAAAGAGGTCAGGTTTCATTCTTTTGGATGTAGCGGACCAGTTTTTAAAGATTTGTCCATTTGGGGTCTTCTGTGGTTACATACAAATTTTAGGATTGTTTATCTAGTTCTGTGAAAAATTCTGTTGGTATCTTAATAGAAATTGCATTAAATCTGTAAATTGCTTTAGATAACGTAGACATTTTTACAATATTTGTTATTCCAATCCATGAGCATAAAATGTCTGTTTCTTTGTGTCATCTTCAATTTCTTTCATCAGTGTTTTGTAGTTTTGAGAGTACAGGTTTTTCACCTCTTCGGTTAAGTTTATTCCTAGGTGTTTTGTTGTTTTGGGTGTGAGGCATATATTTTTTAAATAAATTGTTTTGTTTGCTTTTTTGGATAAATAATCAAATAAATTTTAGATGAAAAGTCAGTCAAAGCCAATAAACATATTGTATTAACATTTTATAGTATATAAATTACTTTTATAGTTTTTATATGATCCCAGTTGATTCTGTGGATCAGGACAGATATTATTCCATTTTATTTATGAGGACACTGACTGCCTAAGCATACAGATTTAGTTGATGATGGAGCAAGAGTCTGAACCTAGGGCCTTTGACTCTTAAAATTAATGATACAGTCATAGAGGAAGAAGCTCTGAAGTCGGAATTGAAAGACCATAATTATATGTCTATGTACATAAATCTATCTAAAACTTTCACAAGTTTATGGTTTTTAATTAGATATTGAGTATCTCTCATAGAGGGATACCTGGGTGGCTCAGTCGGTTAAGCATCTACCTTTGGTTCATGATCCTGGGTCCTGGGTTTGAGTCCCGCATCAGGCTCCCTGCTTTTCCCTCTGCCTCCCTCTGTCTCTTGTGAGTAAATAAATAAAATTCTTTTTTTTTTTTAAAGTCTACATTAAAAAAAGGTATCTCCCATAGATGATACTATTAAATACACTGTTCCTTCTCCCATTTTAAGTAGGGTTAACTTCTCATATTGCCTCACAGTATCATTGAACCAATAGATATTTCTTCTGTGGTTATCTCTGTTTTCTTAAAATGAACCCATTCTTCTTTAGGTGCTTCATGCAGACATCTGTACCCAGGGTTCACTTCTGCAAAATGCTGATGTTATTATAATGAATAATGTCTTCGAATATTTTCTTGATGAAGCAGAACAGGCCAGGTATGTTATTTATTCAAGGAAGAAATCTGTTAAAATATGATCAGCAAAGTATAAAAAGGGATTAGTGGGGTGGCTGGCTGGCTCAGTCAGTAGAGCATGATCTTGGGGGTCGTGAATTCAAGCCCCACATGAATGTAAAGATTACTTAAATAGATATCTTTTTTTTTTTTAAGGGATGGTAAAGTAGAAATATTTTCATAGTAAACTGTTTTTTAAAACAACCTCAACAAGATTATGTTAATCTTGAAATATGTTATGTATAAAACAAAAATATTGTCCAGCTTTGTAAAATATTACACAAAATGGGGTGGCATATATTAAATGATATCATGACCCACACATTTGCTTAGCCGTCAGGGATGCAATAAGATAACCATTCCCAATGGGCGTTTATACTTACTCTTTTCTGTCTCCATTTTATTTTCTTTGAAAAACAAGTCGTTAAAAAAAGAAAAAAAAGAAAAAGAAAAAGAAAAACAAGTCGTGTACTATCCTATCACAAAATCATGGGAATTAATTTCTGTAAGTGATATAAGAATATTAACCAAAAGAGTGAGTAGTTATCAAACTTTAAAAATATTAAGGTGGTAATAGTAGGTTCCTAAAAATATTCCACTATTCAGGGAATGGAAAAATTAGCTTATCTGTGATCAGTATTTTGACTTCTCTGCCACAATTTGTTGCTTTGTGACCCTCAGAGCCAGTAGGTTCCTCTAAATAGAAAATCACTGTGGTCTATAATCTGACACATTGATTTTCTAGCTAGTTAGGATTGCTGACTGGTTTTTTTCATAATGGCATATGTGTACTCTAGATGCAAGAAAACTCCTTCCCATGTATGTGAAAGGGAATTACACAAATGTTTGGATCAGTGCATCAGTAAGGTTTGTACTACAGAGAAATAAAAAGATCATATAACTACAGGCTGTAAAGACCATATAGTTAATACAGAGTAGAATCCTGAATGGCTAACCCTCTTTATCCTGCTACCCTTTTATCTTCTTTATTCTGCCCTTCCCCCAATTTTCTGTCACACATGCATACACTCACACACACACACGCACACACATACCCCTTACTAGTAGGTGAAGGTCATCATGAAATTAACAAATATTTTTAAAAAGAAACTAATTCAGTGAAAACTAATCTCCTAATCAAAGTTCAGCCAGGGGCAGCCTGGGTGGCTCAGCGGTTTAGCGCCGCCTTCAGCCCAGGGCCGGATCCTGGAAACCCAGGATCGAGTCCCACATGGGGCTACCTGCATGGAGCCTGCTTCTCCCTCTGCCTGTGTCTCTGCCTCTCTCTCTCCCTCTTTCTGTGTCTGTCATGAATAAATAAATAAAATCTTTAAAAACAAAACAAAACAAAAACAAAAAAACAAAGTTCAGCCAGAATGTGTGACAATTTTTGGTCACAGACTGAAGACCAGAAACAGAACATGAGCAAAATTGTTTTATTTTGCAAAATTGTTTTAATCATAGCCCTCTTTAAACTTAATTTCCAGTGGACAAAGTGCGATTTACTTTTCACCTTTTTAAGCTAATGACCAGTAGCCAAAACATTACATAATTGTTGGAGAATGAAGTATTACCAGGTTTCTGTTGTTTACGGTGTTTTTTTTCTTTTACCTTCTTAAAGTCTTTGGAGATTCATTACAGAAAGATTTTGACTGCCAAAGAATGATGAAAGCCACTGGTGAACTTGACATCGGAAATACTGAATGTTTGGGTTGTTTTAAAAGCTTTTTTGGTACATTCATTCACACTCTCTACATTGTTCAGCAAATAGGTATCGGCCGCATGTGTTTGTTCAGTCATTTCTCCTAAATCTAGTGCAGTGCGTTCAAAATATAGGTTCTAGTCATGAATGACAATATTTAGGAGAATGTTTTGAAGACAGTAAATCATTCTGACATTGGGATTGTTCTGTCAAAATGATCATTTACCTATGTTAATTCTGTATTGTACTGAGTGACAAAGAAAAATGGTGCTACATATAGCCTCTAAGGACTTGTCTTAATTAAAATCTGGGACAAATTGAATGATATTGCTATAGGAGTTAATATATATGAGAAAACAAATATTTTGTAATAATAGAAAATGTGTACTCAGGAAAGGCTCAGGCTTCAGAATAAATTCAGTCTCATTACAGAATAACATCCCAGATTTGTAGAGTAATTGTTAGTTTAAAAGGTGCCTCAATGCATTTTTTGAGTAGGTGAAGCAGGTACTACTACAATGACAACTTACCAGAAACAGCAAATACTATTTTGAGAGTCATGACCAGTCATGCCAATTTAATTAACTTCTTCATTCTTATTAAATAAGCTTATAAAATGTCATTTTTAAGGAACCACATCAAAAAAATAACTCTAGCCTAAGCACAGTGGCTGTTATCAAGCACTGCTACATTATTTTAGATATAGCCTGGGAAAAAGAACATTTGTATCATTTTGCCTAATAAACTCCAGAATACTAAACCTAATAACTATTGCTGTAACTAAAATAAATGCAAATGACACCACTGCCCACCTGCCCATTGCAAGGGATGCACATCTCTGCTTTGCTTACCCACTGCTTCCCAGTAGTGGGGTATACTGTCAGCACTCATGCACGATACAGAAATCCAGTTCATGTCTGCACTGAAGTTAGTCAGAACCGGTCAGGCATTGCCCTATGGCACATACATATGCACATGGCATTTCATCGTGCTTTCAACCTGGCTGGCCCACTCAACTTCGCAGGTGCCATATTGTACAAAAGTCTTTCCATTAAATATTTTTGACCACCAAATAAAGTATAGTTTCAGTCTTGATGTCATTTTAAAAGATGTAATCTACATATTATGCTGTATTGTTAGTCTTTACTTGGTTTCTGGTTTCTATGGCCTTTCTGCATGACTTTTCCCCACTTCTACCTCTCAGCCCTTCTCCGTTCTGCAGAACCAGCTTTGACACATTTCATCAAGAGTTTAGTGGCTTTAAGGGCCGTCTGGATGGCTCAATCAGTTAAGCTTTCAACTCTTGATTTCCACTCAGATCATGATCTCAGGGTTGTGGAATCAAGCTCTGTGCGGGCTCTACACTGGGCTTAGAACCTGCTTGGGATTCTCTCCTCAACCATGCTTGCGCACACACTCTCTCTCTCTCCCTCTCCCCCCCAAAAAAACCCAGAAGAGTTTAAGGGGCTTTAATTGCTGATCCAGCTTTGACTTGTATGTTGGTTTTGAAAACTGAGCTTTAGCCTTAATACCTGCTATTAACACAAATCCCCATCTTGTTAAAATCTCTTCAGTGTTGTAACATCACAATTTTGCCAACACCCCCTTCAGGAACTGAAGAATTTACCAATTTCTAGTATTTTGCTGCAGTCCTATTACCTGCAGACATTTTGCCCATCTGGATTTGTAGGTATTGCCTGTGCTACATATTCTCTTGTCATTTTCATTGTTTAAAAAGTGTTTTAGTGTCTGGTAAAACCTAAAATATAAGTCTTTAATATGTTGCAGAGCCTGGGAATGTATCAGCCATAATGTAAGGAAACAAGGATCGTTATTAGTAACAGTACCAAGTCTTGAAGATTCTCTTTCACGCCTGCAGGTATGTAAGCTTCTTTCCCAGCACTTTTACTGTCAAAACTATTCTCCTCCTTTTTCCTGATAGCTGTTTGGATATTCTAGAGACATTCTGTCTGAATCTAGTGACAGATGATTCAGTAACTAAGCCTAAGACCTGGCTTGTGGCTTGTTCATTGGCCTCAAGAGCTCTGAAATTGTAATTCTTATCTTGATATAGATTTCTTGGCTTCTCTACCCAGTTTTTCTACCTGAGGGTTACAGTTTTAGGTTAAGAAATGCTATTAAATGTTTGTAAGAGGCTTAGAACACCCACATCATAACTTTCCCATTAGAACAAAAGGAATATAGTTGCTCAAGGCTTCTAGAATCAGATGTATAGACTGGAAGCCCATGTACTATGCACAGTTTGGGATCTTATACAAACTGCTTCTTTGTTCCTTAGATTCTTCATATAAAGTAAGGCTCATATTTAATAAGTTTCAGCCCAATCAGTTGACCTTATGTAAAGGGTATTTATAAAGTTCTTAGAGACCCCTAGATGAAAGATACTGTTATATTTCTTAATAATGGAGTATTATTATAGTTTTCTTTAGTGGTGCTTTTCTTACCTATAAACACTGCCAAATTTAAGCATCTATATCTTCCTTTTAAAAAAGAAAACTAAACCATCATCAGTAACACTTCCTTAAGAAATATTTGTCAGTCATCTAAATTACAGAAGTAATTCATGTTTGAACTAACAAGGGAAATAATCCTGGGATATATAAAGAAAAGATATATAAAGAAAAATTTCGGGCAGCCCTGGTGGCTCAGCGGGTTTAGCTCTGCCTTCAGTCAAGTCCCGCGTCGGGCTCCCTGCGTGGAGCCTGCTTCTCCCTCTGCCTGTGTCTCTGCATCTCTCTGTGTGTGTATGTGTCTCTATGAATAAATAAATAAAATGTTTAAAAAAAAAAAAAAGAAAGAAAAATTTCCCCATTCCCTCCACTTAACTCTTTTCGAGGAGAGACCCATCTCATGGGTGGTATAATCCTACTATACTTTTCCATGCTTATAAAAGCATGCCTTTTAAAATATATGGTCTCCACGAGGCATGTGGGTGGCTCAGTCAGTTAAGCATCTGACTCTTTGTCTTAGCTCAGGTCTTGATCTCAGTGGTCTTGAGTTCAAGCCTTGTGCTGGGCTCCCTGCTAGGTGTGAAGCCCACTTTAAAATAAATACATAAAAAAATAAATAAAAATAAAAAAATACAAAATAAAAAATAATAAAAAAATAAAATAAAATAAATACATATATATTTATGGGCCCCTCTCAAGTTAACCCCTTAGCACTATCACTGTGTGTTTATGAATAGTTTTCTCTGTCCTCTGTGTATTCTCATTGTTTTTTAATCTTTTATTGTTTAATGATAATTATTAAATTAGTTACATTAAAACAATTACTCTATTCTGTATTTTCTTTATTCTTTCAAATTCCAAAATCAAAATAAATTAAATCCTGAATCCACAGACCTACCATGTAGTACAACAAAGAATCGTTCATGTAATAACCACATAAATTTAGTCCTGCTTGTTGTAAAAAAATCTGTTGTGTTCAGTTACTTAGTTCATCATGATTTCTTGAAGCTTTAGAGAATAGAATCATTCTGCAGTTTTCATGTTTGTTTATAACCTTTTTTCTTTCAGATTAATATACAATTATCTTCCTGGGTTGAAGAGGTAACACTGAACTATGATGTATACCCAGAAAAGCATATTGACAGAGAAGCTCTTGAACAAATTCATTTGTATAAGATTCTATAACATAAAATAGTCCTACCTCAGCATAATGTTTTGTTGAATATATTACAAATTAATAAAAAAGAAACATCACCCCAATACCTGGACACATACTTCTGTATATTTCTTTCTAGACTTATATATATGTTTACATATTTGTAAATAGTTGTATATGTATATGTACATATACATAGTTGTGTATAGACACATAGTTGTGTCTATATACAACTTTGATTTTTGTGATAATTTAATTAAAATATTTATCTGAATATTTTTGGTTTCCCCCTGTTTCTTTTATCTTTTTAAAAACATAAATATGTCTTTCTTTAGTCACTAACTCTGTGTACCGATTCCAAATATAACAAAAAGGATTAAAAGGTGTTTCTATCATGAGAGAAGGATATAGGGGAAAGTAGGCTACATTGTATCCCATTTATTAGATCTCTATCCTGTAAGATTCCTTGTATCCAGCTTTATGTGAAGAGGCTAGCACAAGGATTAAAATAAAAAATAATCACAGTTGCTAGGAAAAAGCAAAACTAGAAAGATAGCCTCCAAAATATAAATACAGATTTTGTCTAGGTGGAACAGTTACTAATAATTTTTTTTCTTTTCCATGTTTTTCTGTATTTTACAGTTTTCTTCTGTAATGAATGGATTTCTTTTGAAATCAGGAAAGGCAAAACTTTTTTAAAAGAATACAATGAGGGGCACCTGGGTGGCTCAGTGGTTGAGCATCTGCCTTAGGCTCAGGTCGTGATCCCAGAGTCCTGGAGTCAAAGGATCGAGTCCCACATCAGGCTCCCCGTGGGGAGGCTGCCTCTCTCTCGATGTCTCTGCCTTTGTGTGTCTCTCACGAATGAATGAATAAAATCTTTTATAAATAAATAAAAGTACACTGAAACATCAAAAGAACACCTAACACCTAGTTCTAGTAATCTCATATTTAGTGTTATATATAAATTACTTTTTTTTTAACCTACATTTTGGAGTTGTGGAGCTTTTTGGAAATCTATGTTTTAGGGTTTTTATTTATTTTTATTTATAGGCAGAGGGGAGAGAAAGAGAGAATCTTAAGCAGACCCCCACTGAGCACAGAGCCCCACATGGGGTTTGATCTCAAGACCCCAAGATCATGACCTAAGCTAAAATCAAGAGTTGGACCCTTAACTGATGAGACACTCAGGTGCCCCTGGAAATCTGTGTTCTAAAGGAATTTACCAGGGCACCTTGGTGGCTCAGTGGTTGAGCATCTACCTTTGGCTCAGGGCATGATTCTGGAGTCCTAGGATCCAGTCCTGCATCAGGCTCCCTGCAGGGAGCCTGCTTCCCCCTCTGCATGTGTCTTTGCGTCTCTCTCTCTATCTCTCATAAATAAATAAAATCTTTTAAAAGGGGGGGGGGGCGGGAATTCATCGAAAGTACTTTCTGTCATTCCCCTACTTAAAAGAAGGAATTTGCCATGCAGTCAATTTTAATTTTGGAGTGGGGGAGGGGGTCAGAGGGAGAGAGAGAATCTTTTTTTTTTTTTTTTAATTTTTTTATTACTTATTTATGAGAGTCATACAGAGAGAGAAAGAGAGAGAGGCAGAGACATAGGTAGAGGGAGAAGCAGGCTCCATGCACCGGGAGCCTGACGTGGGATTCGATCCCGGGTCTCCAGGATCGCGCCCTGGGCCAAAGGCAGGCGCCAAACCACTGTGCCACCCAGGGATCCCGAGAGAGAGAATCTTAAGCAGCCCCCACACCCAGCTTGGAGCTGACTCAGGGCTCAATCTCAAAATCCCAAAATCATGACTTGAGTCGGACAATCAAGAGTTGGACACTTAACTCACTAAGCCACCCAGGCGCCCCTTTATTTTTGTTTTGTTTGTTTTTTCAAGAAATTATTGGTCAATAGCTAAAGAAAGTGCTAAAAATAAAAGAAGTTTGGAACTTTTACTGTTATTATTATCTGTCATATTTAGTATCTGGCATAATAATAAATGCTGGAATTCCATTAATTTCTTAGTCACAGAGGCATTACTTATTCCTGCTAACTCATTAAATATTCTTACCATTCTAGTCACCCAAGAAGAAGCTAAAGCAGAGTTACAAAGTTACTATGAATCCTGGCATCTCAGTAACAGTTGGATGTTTCCAGGAATCTGTGCAGATTTTCTGAAATTTTGAAAATATTTCTGGAAAAGGAGAAAAATTAATTGAAGTATTTGAAAATATTTCAATACTTAAAATACTTGAGGCTGTTATTCATATGATTGTTTTATACATAATTAAATGTATTGATTTATTGTAATAGCATATAGTCACTTAAATTTCAAGTACAATACTAACTAGCAAATACATAAGATACAAACAGTAAACATGCATGAAAAATAAGTTTATTAATAATATGGCACATACTTACAAACATAGAACATGAATTTCACTTGATGATGCACCTATTCTTAAAAAACTGTATTTCCTAAACTCTGATTCCCAGTTGCCCTAGTGTTTATTTGACTGTTCTCAGAAGCATGAACCTCTAAAGCAAAATCTGCTGCTATGGCCCTGGGTGAATGCCAGAACTCGCATTCTAGAATGCCCTGGACAGGACAGAAGGAGAGATAATACTAGCAATACCCTGAACCATGGAGGAACAAGTCTCTTTGTAAACGTAGTTTTGTATCATCCAGCCCCTAATTAAAAAAAAAAAAATTAAGTATTCAGCTATCAATAGTGGAATACACCGAAGAGCACAGATTATCAGTGGTTTCCATAGATATGTGCATAAAGTTACAGAAAAAATTTATTTATTTATTTGGTAATCTCTAACCCAACATGGGGCTTGAACTCATGACCCAAAGATCAAGAGTCATGTGTTCTACTCACTGAGCCAGCTAGACATCCTGACAATTGTCACTCCTTGGCCTCAGCCTCCCTCCTGCCCTTTCAGTGTCTGCTCTGTGTCTTACAAGGCTCAGGGGGAGGAAGGGCAGTGAGTTAAGATATTTTTGTATTTAGTAGCCAAATAAAAAATAACACAAAACTAAATCTTTTTTCGTATAGCATTACTAGTGCTCAGACAACTCAAAACATTAAGATTATAGTAAATGGGATCCCTGGGTGGCGCAGCGGTTTAGCGCCTGCCTTTGGCCCAGGGCACGATCCTGGAGACCTGGGATCGAATCCCACGTCGGGCTCCCGGTGCATGGAGCCTGCTTCTCCCTCTGCCTGTGTCTCTGCCTCTCTCTCTCTCTCTCTGTGTGTGACTATCATAAATAAGTAAAAAATTATTTAAAAAAAAAGATTATAGTAAATGTCCAAATTTTTTAGCTCTTTAGCTCATAAAATACATGACAAATATGATGAAAGAGTTAAATTGATAGAAAACAAAATTATTTCTTAGACCTTTTTTTCTGCCGATGTTCCTTTAAAACTACTGAACTCCATAGAGCTTCTCCAAGTTTGATCATCTTGTTCCTTCACCGAACTTCCAATCCCTTCTACTAAATGCAGACACCCTTAATGTCCCAACCAGATCCTATTTGGTTTAAACACTCCAGGATCTCATGAAAACCTCATTAATAGTAGTCATCATAAGATATTTTCTATTGATGATGAATTCCAAGCCATGCAGCTATTAATTACACAAACAAATCACACAAACATGTATTAAGCTCACACTATGTATCTGGCACTCTGCCAGCCTCTACAGAGAGAGAAAACAAAACACTTGGCTCTACCATGAAAGAACTCAGACTCTAAGGAGGGAGAGGAGTGACTCGTTAGTTTAGATATAGGATAAGGAAAGATGTTCCTGGTTAACAGAACACCATGTGCAGAGGCAGAGGATAGTGAGTATTTTAGTATGACTAGAGCCCAGGATAGGAAGGATTTACACGAGGATCATGAAGTAGATAGATGCCAGATCAGGAAGAGAATGGTATACCAAGCAAAGGAGATCACATTTTATTCTGAGGGTGAGCCATTAGAAGATTTTAAGCAGCATGTTGATATGATCAGAATAAAATTATAGAAGTCATATTGTGGTCCAGTGACTCTAGGGACATAGGGAAAAGAAAGGAGTCAAGATGTACCTAGGAGGGCTCAGTACTTTGTACATAAATCCAGACATGAAGAGGGTTTAAAAATTACATTTATGAAGATATATAAGAAAATCAAATGTGGCATTACAACAGAATAAATCAAAAGATAATAGCAAAGAATCTACTGAATGCAGTCTTCTACGATAAGCATAAAAAATAGATACTGAGGCGCCTGGGTGGCGCAGTTGGTTAAGTGTCTGCCTTCAGCTAGGGTCATGATCTTAGGGTCCCCAGATCAAGCCCATGTTGGGCTCCCTGCTCAGTGGGGAGTCTGTTTCTCCCTTTTCCCACTCACTCCCTCTCAAATAGATAAATAAAATCTTTAAAAAAAATTAGTTAAGTACTAAGTATATGGCCAAAAATGAATGCTAGGAGGCAAAAATTAAGACAATAACTTGAAAAGGAACCTGCCAAGGATGAAACACACCCCTGTGTGTGTGTGCATGCATGTGTTCATATACACATACACAAAGTAAACAAGGATATTAATTAGCATTGAAGAGAAGGATCTGGGTGGGGCATAAAGTTCCAAACATTTTTCATGTAAATAAATGAAGAATCTAGCTAGGGAAAAAGGAAACAACAACAAACAAGGGTTTCACTGGGGACATGCTAGCACAGAAAAAGATTTCTCTTTTTCAGAAGAATTCAATTCTGGGACATAATTAAACAGGCCTTGTTTGGCAGTTATCAACTTCCCTAGACTTGTCCAGATGGCTAAAGCAACTCAACCACTTTAGGCTGTAGTTTACCCACTTGCAAATTAAGTTAATTAATGTTTTTGGGCCATGAGTTTCACAGGAGTATTATGTGCATTAAATGAATGGTAAATACCTTGAGACAGACACAAGGAAAGGCATATAAATAGAATACAAATTGAAATTGATTTATTCTCTCTCTAAAGACATGTTCATGAAAATTGATAGATATAAGCATCATAATTGCATCAAGGATCCTCATTTCAAGTTAGTTTTTGCTAACAAGAATAATCCTCGGTTATTAAATTCTCCAAAACTTATTTTCTCAAATTTCTACTTTCTTTGAGGAAGATGAGGAAAAGAAACATATGCCCAAGGTAACCTAGGATAAATCGAATATGAATTAATGAAAATATAATCCTGTAGACTAAGAAGGAAAAAATATACGAAAAATCTGAATCTAATGGCAGGAAAAGATCACAAGCTATGAAATCAGTTCTTAAGTAGAAATAGTTAAATACTATTAAAATACTTCCATACTGACAAATCAAAGGCAGACTTAGAGACCAGGAAGGTAATATGTATTTAAATCCTGAGTGCTTGAGGAAGATTTTCTGATTAAAAAAAAAAAAATCTAAATTCATTGACATGGACTTTGTACTTGATGTTTTAGCTATGGAGCCTGACAACAACCCAATGAAGTAGGAGCCATTAATCCTATTTAATATGAGTTTTAAGATGAGTAAACTGAGTTTTATTTAGTGAAGGTAAGAAACTTTCCAAAAGTTTTACAGCTGGTAAATGGCACAGCCAGGATTCAATCCTATTTTCTACCTAAACTCCAAAGCCTGTGCTCTTTTGTTATGCTATCTCTGTATTTTAAATTTCGTAGTCTAATATTAACCACAAAACCAACAGATTAAAATGGAGAGAAGCCGCCTTATTTTGCCTTTGGATTCTTCATCAATGTGAGAATTGCTTGAGTAATTGTTTAATGTATAAGCTGCAGCTGTGATTCTTTAAAAGTTTTTATTTAAATTCCAGTTAGTTGGGGCACCTAGGTCGCTCAGTCAGTTAAGTGTCTGCCTTCAGCTAAGGTTGTGATCCCAGGCCTGGAATGATCCCCGCTCAGTGGGGAGCCTGCTTCTTCCTTTCCCTCTGCCTGCCACTCCCCCTGCTTGTGCTCTCTGTCAAATAAATAAATCTTTAAAAATAATTAATTAATTAAATTCCAGTTAGTTAACATAGTGTAATATTAGTTTCAGGTGTACAATATACTGATACCACGCTTTCATATAACACCCAGTGCTCACCACAAGTGCATTCCTTAATTCCCCTCAACTATTTTACCCATATCCCCACCCAGTTACGGCTGTGATTTATAAATCTGTTAGATGCTTAAACCAAGAGGAAAAGTGACAACTAAGTCATAGTTCAAAATGTATGGCTTCTGAATGAAAGAGAGGTGCAGCATGGCTTTAATATTATAATTGATAGTAATACTATGATGATAATATCCTAAATCAAAATTATTAATGTGACTGTTTTTACATTGAAAGTTACCTATAGGGAGGCCTGGGTGGCTCCATCAGTTAAGCGGCTGCCTGCGACTCAGGTCATGATCTCAGGGTCCTGAGATGGAGCCCTTGAGTGGGGCTCCCGGCTTAGCAGGGAGTCTGCTTCTCCCTCTCCCTCTGCCCCTTCCCTCTTGCTCGTGCTCTCTCTCTCTCCTCCTGCTGTCTCTCAAATAAATAAATAAAATCTTTTTTTAAAAATTACCTATATAGGGGATCCCTGGGTGGCGCCGCGGTTTAGCGCCTGCCTTTGGCCCAGGGCGCGGTCCTGGAGACCCGGGATCGAATCGCATGACCGGCTCCCAGTGCATGGAGCCTGCTTCTCCCTCTGCCTGTGTCTCTGCCTCTCTCTCTCTCTCTCTCTCTCTCTCTCTCTCTCTCTCTCTGTGTGACTATCATAAATAAATAAAAATGAAAAAAAAAAAGAAAAAATTACCTATATAAACAGTTGGTTCAATCTCTTCCTTTTTTTCCCCTCATTTACTAAATTATTCATACACTATAAAATAATACCTGAAATTTTCAAAAGCAACTGAAGACAGAAAACATGCTAAGATTTTGGCTTACAGGCAGAAAGAGTAACTAGATTATAGATGATTTACTTAAAACAATGACTCAGTTTTTGGACTCCAGCTTTGTTTATTTTTCTGCCAAACAAACATTATTATTTAGGTCAAACTGCAAGGTGCAAATAAGAAGAGCCATTCTTTCTGTTGGAAGATGAAAGAAGCACAGATTTTTAGTTAGAAGATACTTTAGGATAAATCCGTTCAAATCCATTTTCTTAGAGTAAGAAAATTGTATTTGAAGTGTCTTTGCAAAGTGGGGAAAAGCAGCTTCCTTAAAATAGATCTGCATTCTGATAACATGGGACATACAATTTATGGGATAAAATGAAGCTTGGAAATTACTTCATGTGGTGGTGCCTGGGTAGCTCAGTCAGTTAAGTGTTTCCCTTTGGCTCAGGTCATGAGCTCAGGGTCCTGGGATCATGCTCCGCATCACACTCCCCGCTCAGGGAGAGCCTGCTTCTCCCTCTCCCTCCGATGCTCTCCTCACCTTGTGTTCTCTCTCTCTCTCCCTCAAATAAAATTAAAAAAAAAAAAAAAACTTTAGGTTGATGTTGAGAAACTGGAACCTTCCTACATTGCTGGTGGGAATATAAAGTGGTACAGATGCTATGGAAAACAATTTGGTAGTTCCTCAAAATGTTAGCCATAGAGTTACCATATGACCTAACAAATTCCACACCTAAATACATACCCAAGAAAAAGGAAAACATATGTCCAACATAAAAACTTGTACACAAATGTTCATAGTACATTATTTATAATATCTAAAAAACAAGGTAGGGGAAACAAAGATCCATCAACTAATAAATGAATAAAGAATAGTGGATAAATAATTCCATACCATGGCATTTATTCATAATAAAAATCAGTAAAGTATTGATACATGCTGGGACATGGATGAATCTTGAAAACATCATGCTAAGGGAAACCAGTCAAAAAAGATCACATGTTGTATAATTCTATTTATATGACATGTCCAGAATAGGCAAATAGAGACAGAAAGTACCTTAGTGGTGGCTTAGAGCTGGGAGGGGAGCAGAGGAAAGATAGGAAGTGACTATTAATAGATGTGGGTTTCTTTTTGGGGTGATAAAAATAGTCTAGAATTAGATTGTGGTGATAATTGCACAACTCTGAATATGCAAAGAACCATTGATCTGTACACTTTAAATGGATGAAATTGTATATTGTATGTGAATTACATCTCAATAAAGTTGTTTAAAAAAATAAAATGAGGGGACACCTGGGTGTCTCAGCAGTTGAGTGTCTGCCTTCAGCTCAAGGGTGTGATCCCAGGATCCAGGATCAAGTCCTGCATCAGGCTCCTTGCAGGGAGCCTGCTTCTCCCTCTTCCTATGTCTCTGCCTCTCTCTGTGTCTCTCATGAATAAATAAACAAAACCTTAAAAAAATAAGATAAGGCATCAAAATTAGTTTAGGTTGTAAGCAATCTCTGTGGCTTTGTCATTGAAAGAGTTGGGTGACTATTTAGCACAGCAGTGTTTGTATTATCAAATAATGAAGTGAGAAGACTACCTATACTTAGTTTAACATATACGTGCTTGATTTTCAGAAAACAACTAATTACATTAAAAATTATGCTAATCTGGGAGGGGGGGAGGGGGGGGGGGAGGGGGAGGGGTAGGAGGAGGCTTGGTGGTTTGGCGCCGCCTCCAGCCCAGGCCTGATCCTGGAGACCCTGGATTGAGTCCCTCCTCGGGCTCGCTCCAGGGAGCCTTCTTCTCCCTCTGCCTGTGTCTCTGCCCCGCCCCCTCATGAATAAATAAATAAAATATTTTAAAAATATTATGCTAATCCGGGGATCCCTGGGTGGCTCAGCAGTTTGGCGCCTGCCTTTGGCCTAGGGCGCGATCCTGGAGTCCCGGGATCGAGTCCCGCGTCAGGCTCCCTGCATGGAGCCTGCTTCTCCCTCCTCCTGTGTCTCTGCCTCTCTCTCTCTCTCTATGTCTATCATGAATAAATAAATAAATCTAGAAAAAAAAATCTTGTAAAAAATTATGCTAATCCCAGTAGATTCGTTAGAAGAAATCATGTTAGTACTATCACATACTATTTTAGGTAGATGTGGACATAAAGTTATCTAAAAAGAGTGTAAACCAGAGGTTTTCTATTCCTCCTCTGGTGCAAGCCCACTGGGGACCTTGGGCAGATAGATGTCTAGCATTTTCATCGCCTTCATAGATTTTTTAGCACTGAAAATAACTTTTACATTTATGACTATAGACGTGAAACAAGATCTGGAATATGTCTCACTGACAAAGATATAAAAGAAGGGATCCCTGGGTCGCTCATCGGTTTGGTGCCTGCCTTTGGTCCAGGAAGCAATCCTGGAGTCCCGGATCGAGTCCCACGTCAGGCTCCCGGCATGGAGCCTGCTTCTCCCTCTGCCTGTGTCTCTGCCTCTCTCTCTCTGTGTGTCTATGAATAAATAAATCTTAAAAAAAAAAAAAAAGATATAAAAGAAAGCAAGCTGCCCAAAAACCAAGGAAGCAGCAGGCCTGAAAGCAATTGCACATGCCATCCTTTTTTCTCTATATCTATTTATTTTATTTTATTTTATTTTATTTTATTTTATTTTATTTTATTTTATTTATTTATTCGTGAAAGACACAGAGGGAGAAGCAGAGACATAGGCAGAGGGAGAGGCAGGCTCCCCACGGGGACCCCAATGTAGGACTCAGTCCCAGGACCCTGGGATCACAACCTGATCCGGAGGTAGATGCTCAACCCCTGAGCAATCCAGGTGCCCCTTTTTTCTCTATATTTAGTAAGAGTTCCTGAACATATACTGGAACCGATAAATGCATACATGCTGAAAACTCTCAGAAGGCTGAGTAGAAAAGGAGTGGCACAGATAAAACATCTTTGATTACTGCAAAAGGACTACAAGTTTTACAGATAAAATTATTTGAAGAAGCCAATTTGCAGGGCTTTATTATATACATTTTGAATTCTAACTAGTTCTTCTTAGTACTACATCTAATATTACTATTGGTATCAAAGCATACAGTTTTATTGAAGTATGAACAACACACACACACACACACACAAACAAAATAAGCTGCAATAACTGCAGTAAGTATACCATGACTTTTTATACACCTTTGAGACCATTATCACAATCAAGATGGTAACTATTTCCATCCCTTCTAGGCTTTTCTCTTATTTCTTTGTCATTTATCCCTCCCTTGACTCCTGCCCCAGGAAATCACTGATTTGATTTCTGTTGTGATAGATTAATTTGCTTTACATGAATGGGACCATACTGCATACACTTCCTTTTCAAGCTTTTCTCATTTGGCCTAAGGACTTAAATGTCCATTCATGTATGTATCAATAGTTTGTTCCTTCTTATTGATGAATAGTGTTCAGTGGTATAGATTTACTACCATTTTCTATAAATCTTGATAGAAAAGCATTGTAGGTCTTCCAACTTTTTCTTTCAAAAAATTTTTGGCTACTCCAGGTCCTTTGTATTTCCATACAAATTTCAGAATCCACTTGTAAATTTCCACAGAAAATCCTGCTGGGATTTTCATCAGGATTACATTGAATCCATAGATCAATTTGGAGAGGAATGACGAATGACATCTTAACAATATTGAGTTTTCTGGGCTCAGGCACTGCAGCACGTGACTCTCAGTCTCAGCATTGCGTGTTAGAGCCCCACATTGAGTGTCAAGATTACTTAAAAATAAAATCTTAAAAAAAACCTAACCAAACAATATTGAGTTTCCTTTTTTTTTTTTTTTTTAATATTGAGTTTCCTGACCCAAGAACAAGGTGTATCTTTCCATTTACTTAGGCCTTTACTTTTTGTCAGCAATTTCTTACAGCTTTTAGTGTACAGGTCTTGTCCTTTTTTTTTTTGGTTAAATTTATTCCTAAGAATTTCATATTTTAATGTTTTTAATAAATGGTATTTTTCAAATTTTCAATTTCTGATTATTGCTAGTTATATAGAAATACAATTGATTTTTATGTTTTAACCTGTATTCTGTAATCTTGCTAAATTCACTTACAAGTTCTAGTGGGTTTCTTGGTGATTCCTTCAGAAGTTTTACTTCTTCCCTTCCAGTCTATTTACTTTTATTTCCTTACTTGCCTTATTGCAGTAGATCTGACTTCCAGCAAAATATTTATCAGAGGTGGTAAAAACAAACCTTATCTTCTTTTCAATCCGCTGGGGGGAAAGCACTTAGGCTTACACCTGTATGGTACTAGCTATAGGTTTTCAGTACACGCTCTTTTTGAATTAAGTGAAGTTCCCTTCTATACCTGGTTTGCTGAGATGTATAGCGTAAGTGGATATTGATTTTGTCAAATTATTTTGCTGCCCTTATTGAGATGATCATATGATTCTTCTGTTTGTTTAAGTCTGTAAAAAATGTGAACTACAGTGTTTGATTTTCAAATGTTAAATCAACTTTGCATCCCTGGGATAAATCCTGTTTGGTCATGACATAGTACCGTTTTTGTAAATTGTTGGGTTTGATTTGCTAAAATTTTAAATCCATGTCTACAAGGGATAGTGATATGTAGACTATAATTGTTCTTGTTGTTTCATTGAAATGTCGGTGTCTGGTTTTGATGTGAGGTTAATGCTTTGCCTCTGACAATTTCTGCCCTTAAATTGTGTGTTTAGATCATTACTTTTACTGTGATTATTGATATAATTAAGTTTAAATTTACCATTTTTCTTTTTGTTTTCTATTTGTTTCATCTGTTCTTTTTTTTTTTTTTTTAAGATTTTATTTGTATTTTAGTTGAGAGAGAGAAAAAGCAGGAGCAGGAGGAGGGGCCGAGGAAGGGACGAGCAGACTTCCCACTGAGCAGGGAGCTGACTCAGATTATATGAGATCCAGCAAAGGAAAGAGGTGGCTTTTTTTTTCCCTGTTGTATTGTGAAATAAACACAGACAGCCTTCACGTGTTGACAGAGGACCTGAGGGCTCTATCCCAGAACCCTGTGATCATGACCTGAGCTAAAAGCAGATACTTAACCTACTGAGCCACCCAGGTTCCCCTGTCTCATCTCTTCTTTGTTTGCTTTTTTTTTTTTCTTGTCCTATCTACTTTTGGATTAATTAGAACACTTTTAATGATTTTATCTCCTTTATCTGCTTATTAGCAATCCATCTTGTTTTGATAACTGACCTCACTAGATTCACAGTATACAGCTTTAATTCATCACAGTCTACCCTACGTAACATACTAATCCATATACAGCATAAAGACCTTGTAACCACATACTTCCCTTTGTCCCCACCCAGCCTTTGTGCTATTGTTGTCATAAATACTTCCATGTATATTATAGACCCCACACTACAATGTTATTGCCTTTTGCTTTAAATAGATCATTATTTTTTTCAGATCATTATTTTAAAGATATTTTTAGCTTCATTTTTAAAAAGATTTTATTTATTTATTTGAGAGAAAGCAAAAGCAACAGGGAAGGGGCAATGGAGAAAACAGAGGTAGAAGCCGACTCCCCACTGAGCAGAGAGCTGATATGGGGCTCAATCCCAGGATCTCAGGATCATGACGTGAGCCATAGGAAGCTGTTTAACTGACTGAGCCACCCAGGCACCCCAAAGAAAAGATATTTTTAAAGTAAGGGGAAAATCTTTTATATTTACCCCCACATTTACCATTTCCAGTCATCCTCATTTCTTTGTGTAGATCGACATTTCCAATCCATTACCATTTACCTTGTTCTCGAAGAACTTTCTTTTCTGTTTTTAGAACTGGTCTGCTGGTGATGAATTCTCTCAGCTTTTATGTGTCTAAAAATGTCTATTTTGACTTAACTTCTGAAAGATTTTCGCTGGGCCTAGGATTCTAGGTTGATGGCTTTGTCTTTCATACTTTAAGGATGTTCTATGTGCACTTTGGCACTGCTTCTGTCATTCTTAACCTTTGTTTCTCTGTATTTGTATCTTGTTTCTCTGGCTGCTTTTAATATTTTCTTTTCATTACTGGTCCTCAACAATTGCATTTTGATGTGAATTGCTGTGGTTTCTTTTTTTAAGATTTTATTTATTTATTCATGAAAGACACAGAGAGGGAGAAGCAGGCTCCCTGCAAGGGAGCCCGATGTGGGACTCAATTCAGGGACTCCAGGATCAAGCCCTGAGCCAAAGGCAAATGCTCAACCACTGAGACACCCAAACGTTCTACTAATCTTTTATTCAGCAGTGTCCAATCTGCTGTTAATCCCATTCAGAGTATTGTTCATTTCAGACATTGCTTCTCTTTTTCATCTCTAGAAGTTTGATTTAGGTCTTTTTTATATTTTACATACCTCTTCTTATCATGCTTACACTTTCTTCTACCTTTTTGAAGATACAGAGTAGTATTATAATTGCTGTTTTAATATTCCTAATTAATTTAACTAATTCTGTCATCTGCGCCATTTCTGGGACTATTTCTATTGATTACATTCTTCTCATTATAGGTTGTATTTTCCTGCTTATTTGAATGTATGCCATCATGCTGGATTTTTTTGTATTCCTTTAAACATTTTGGGGCTTTGTTCTGGGATACGGTTATGTTACCTGGAAACAGTTTGATCCTTTCAAGTCTTACTTCTAAGCTTTGTTGGGCAGGTCCAGAACGGCCTTTAATTTGGGGCTTATTGACCCAATGACTGAGGCAATAACCTTCTTAAGACTCTACTCAATGCCTACATGTTAGACGGTCTTTACACTCAATCTGGTTGGAACAAAAATTTTTCTTGGTCCCGTGTGACTCCAAATTTTGCTCTACTTACTCTTTTCCAGTGATTTTTTTTTCTCCAGCCTTACTAGTTTTCTCACCTGCCTTGCTGATCAGTATTCAGTTGCAGACTCAAGGGGAACTCTTCCAAGCTCTTCTTTTAGGCCGCTCCTCCTCTGGTTTTCACTCTGAAATTCTGATGCCTTCAACCTCCCAGATCTCCCAACTCTGTTTCCTCTGTTCAGAGGGGCTAGAGCTTTGCTTGGGTTCCTCTTCTCCGTGCTGCAGTGTGGAAAAAATCTCCTGCAGCCAGAAGAATTACAGGACTCACCTTGTTTGTTCCTTCTCTGAAAAATTGCTGTCCTGCACTGCCTGCTGTTTGATCCCTGAAAACCATGCCTTCATACATTTTGTCCAGTTTCTAAATTATTTTTGGAAAGAGACTAATTCTGGTCCCTGGTGGTAGGAGAAATCATGCCACAATTATTTTAATTTCCTAATATTTTCTTAGTTAAATAATCCAAATTTAAGTTTTTTGAATTGCTTTACAAGATAGAGGAAGCTTAAAAAGTGAGAAAGGCAAAAAAGCCTGAAATGAACAATTGAGAAATGGAAAAAAACAATCATGTTGCTTTGCCAAAATGTAGCACTAGCTAATTTTTTGCCCAGTGCAGGGCATGAACTCACAACTCTGAGATCCAAACCTGAGCTGATATCAAGAGTCGGATGCTTAACCAACTGAGCCACCCAGGTGCCCCACCGTATAGCACTAGCTAATAATTAAATACCCTAAAGCCTTTTAGAAAACATATCAAAAATCCTTTTAATCATTTATTATATCTCAATTTTATGGCTTCAAGTATTAAACAGGTTCTAGACTGGCAGCTTTTTGAAAACCTACCTTCCACCACAAAATGTTCTTTAAATCATGGAAGATATTGAGCATAAAACTTAATTTTTGAGTGGCCAGATGTTATTCTAATGAAGCCAAAAATGAGTTCCGTCATTTCCCAGCACAAGTTACAGAATGAAAGAAGAAATTACTTTTTTTTTTTTTTTAAGATTTTATTTACTTATTCCTGAGAGACACACAGAGAGAGAGGCAGAGACACAGGCAGAGGGAGAAGTTGGCTCCACGCAGGGAGCCCGACGTGGGACTCGATCCAGGGTCTCCAGGATCACGCCCTGGGCTGAAAGCGGCGCTAAACCGCTGAGCCACCCGGGCTGCCTAGAAATTACTTTTAAAAGAAAACTTTCAAAGTGAAATAATAAATATATTCTCCCCTGTGAGTACTTAAAAAAGAAAATCACGGGATGCCTGGGTGGCTCAGCAGTTGAGCGTCTGCCTTCGGCCCAGGGTGTGATCCTGGAGACCCGGGATCGAGTCCCAGTCGGGCTCCTTGCATGAAGCCTGCTTCTCTCTCTGCCTGTCTCTGCCTTTCTCTCTCTCTGTGTGTGTGTGTCTCATGAATAAATAAATAAAAATTTAAAAAATCTTAAAAAAAATAAATCTTAAAAAATCACCTCAGATGAGTTACCTCACTTTTTCCAAACAAAAAATAATCACTTTTGGGCTGACCAAAGCCATGGCAAACTGAAAAGGGCTTTTAATACAGCAATCTCTCCAGCAGGCTTCTGGAACCGTAATCACCTAAAGGCTGTACTGTCAGCATTCCTGTCAAATGGATGAAATGAGCCCAAGGAGCTATTTCTGATGAAAAGGAAGGCATAGTAGAAATGTTAGCATGTAAGAGTGCCAAAGGGCAGGAAATACGGTGATTATCCTCCACTAATCACCTAAAAATACAGCATCTTCTGCTTCTTTTTGAGGCTCCCAATGATCTCCACCTACTGGCTTTCATATTCTTTCTGTAATTTCCTCCCATTGTGTGTGGACTGAACCCAGTGACTTGTTTCCAATGAACAGAATATGGTAAAAGTGATGGAAAGTCATGTCTGAAATTAGATTACAAAAGCTATGACTTCCATCTTTCTCTTTTTTTCTCGCTCACTTCCTCACTGTGATGGAAACTACCATGTTGTGAACTGCTCCATGGATAGGTCCAGGTGGCAAAGAACTGAGGGCAGCCTCCAATTAACAGCTGGTGAGAAATAACTGAGGTGCTTAGCGCAAAATATTAAGAGGAACTAAATCCTACCAACATCCTCCTGAGTGAGATAGAAATGGATCCACCCCTAGTCAAGCATTAAGAAAACTGCAGCAATAGGTATCCCTGACTGCAGCCTTGTGAGAGACCCAGAGCCAGAAGACCCAACTAAGCCATGTCCTGCTTTCTTACTATAGACTCTATAAGATAGTCAATGTCTATTGCCTTAATCCACTAAATGGTAACTTGTACAACAATAGAAAACTGATACAGATTCCATATGACAAATAATAACTTACTTCTAACTCAAATTTCACTCAAGAAGAAATTGATAGGCATCTAGAAGTATATTCTTTACCCACTCAGGGTAGTTATTGCCCAGAAAAAGCTTTGATACTTGCTAAGTGATTGTGTCATAATCTCACTTCTGAGTTTAGAAATTAATCTTAAAGAATTGTACTTTCCAGTCATACTTTTCCATTAAAAAACTACAAGGTTCTATTTTCACCAGCCATAAGTACCTAATTTTCCATTATTCTGAAAAATGATATATTCCTAGCTTTGTAGTAACCATGGTCTATTCCGGAAATAACTATTCTGTGGTGGAAATTATTAGAGCTATGGATTTGAATAGACATATCTATCTAAATAAACAGCCACCATTTTGTGAAAACTCAATGGGAGAAAAATCAAGGTGACAATTCTCATAAGCAGTTAAGAAGTTATTCTCAAGCTGGTGGATACCCTGATTTTTCTCTAGTTCTTCAAAATCTGTATCTATGTTTTACATGCTCTTTGGTGTGTATGATACATTTTATAATAAAAACAAAGTTAAAAAATCAAACAAGGCTTCTGCCATCTTCTGAAATTTAAGACTTTAGGGAAAAGTCAAGTTTTAAAGGGTGCATACAGTAGTCATCTGAAAAAAGATGTGCTTTCTAAGCTTTCATTAAGTTCAACATACTTTAATTCTCCTAAAATTTTTTAAGTTACCTATTTATGAAAGATCAGGCCCTCCAAAGTTAGTGAATCCTCTTATTTTGGAAGATACAGGGTAAAAAGACTAGACATTAAAGAGAAGCCACATAATCAGAAAAAAATAAATTGTTCCTACGATTACCTCCTTTTTCACCCCCCATAGGCTCAAACACCTGCCAGCATGGACTGATCTCTCCCCTTTCTCAAATGTGCAGTCAGAACCCCAAGTGCTACCTTTGGCACCGGTATTATGGACTCTACTATGCCTTTATTATTCACTCTGAGCTTTAAATATTCCTATTAATATCTAATTATATCATTCATTGAACCAGTAATGCGTGCTACCCCTTTAAAGTTTGGAATTAGAGGGGCACCTGGGTTGGTTGGTTGGTTGGTTAAGCATCTGCCTTCAGCTCAAGTCATGATCCTGGGGCCCTGGGATGGAGCCTTCCATCCCATCCCTTCCCTGCACAGTGGGGAGTCTGCTCCTCCCTCCCATTTGTGCTCTCTCTCCTCTCTCTGTCTCTCTCAAATAAATAAATAAAATCTTTTTAAAAAATAAAAATTCAAAAAGTGAAGTTTGGAAGTAGATTAAACTTGCAACTCTATTGGCAAATCTGGTTTGTTTTAGAACTGGATGCCTCTGGAACATTTGTTTATAGTATTTTATAAATTCAATGCTGTTCTTTACTCTCTTTAAAATATGGCTCTATTTTTCATTCATTCAGCAAGTATTTATAGACCTTTCAGTACATATCTGGAACCGTTTAAGACAGGTATGCAGCAGTGAACAAGATAGGCAAGGTCAAAGTCTTTATGGGTTGTAAATCTTAACTGGGGGCGGGGTGGAGGTGGAGAATGCGACTGAAATAAATTACCAAATGAAATTTTGTATGGCATAATATTTTTCAATAACCTATGATCTGTTGTTATTCAAGGATTACTAAATATACCATGTATAGTATCATGTAGTGTGTATACCTATATAGCATAGTATATGTACCTATACATTACTACATATCTATCTTAATGCAGATTTGTAATAAAGTGACAATAATATACTCACATTTCCTTAGTTCTCTAAGTGTGTCTTAACAGGTTAAACCACAAACTTATGACATCTATAGATTATATAATCAACATCTTAAATAACAGCTTTGAAATCTCCCAATGATAGGTTGCACAGCACTAAAAATCAAAATATATACACTTAATGCCGTATTCATGAAAACAGGGAGGGAGTAACTCTCATCATGTATACACTCAAATCAAAGCTAATGCCACTTGGTTTTCTTTTTCTTTCTTTCTGTGAACATTACCTAGTTTACCATTAAATGCAAAAAGAAAATATCTTTGAGTAGACCTGATCTTTCAGGTCATGAATATTTGATGAAAATAACAAAATTAGTTTTCACCTTTGAAGGGGAGAAAATTCAGGTGAAAAAAGACATATACTGTACACCTGCAGTAGACTGCTTAATATTGCAGGGAAGGCATTTAGCAAGAGCCCACTGAAAATAAGAAGAAATGCCTGGAGCTTTCTCCTCTTTGATCTATATATTGGGCCTCACACACTGAAGGTATGACACCACCTTAAACACAAACTTACCCTTCTCCACTCAAGCACCAAACTGGCAGAGTAGAATAGAGAGCACTGTGTCTCTTTCCTGGTATGGCATGCCAGGCAGGAAAATCTGTTATATAATTTTCTCTATCTTCAAAACAAATCAAGCTTCAAGCAAGAAATATTGTCACCCCTAAGAAAGTTCTACCCATCAGAATATGAGACCCTCATATATTACAGATAGGAGTGTCATAAAAGCCCCAAAATGTTTAAATACCTTGACTAAGCAGTTTCATCTCTAGGAACTTAAGAAAATAATCTGATATTTACAAGGTTATTTATGTATGATAATTTACCACAGTGTTATTTATAATGGTTAAACACTGGAAACAGGGGCATCTGGGTGGCTCAGTCGGTTAAGTGTTTGTCTTGGGCTTAGGTTGTATTTCTGGGGCCCTGGGATGGAGCCCCATGGGGTATAGTACTTGCCCATTCTATTTCTTCCTCTCCCTCTGCCACTCCCCCTGCTTGTGCTCTTTCTCTGTCAAATAAATAAATAAAATCTTAAAAAAAAAACCCATTGAAAACAAACTAAACGTTTAATAGAGATTAAAAACACAGCTACTATATTCTAAAATGACAATCAAGTATAGAAAAATATTTAAGGATGTGAGTAAATAGTCACAGTATATTGTTAGGTTAAAAAACGAGGTTACAAAATATAGAAATGTATTTAGTTGAAAATCAAATGTCAATAAATGTCACAGAATTCACATAGCAGAAAGCTAGTCACTCTTTTGTGATATTACTCTAAATCAGAATACTTATTATAAGGAATAATCCAAAATTAAGCTCTTAAACAATGTATATGCTATTATGCTTCAAAAGATTAAGGGGATAAATTTTTGGACAGTTATCATGAATTTCAATATGTGCTTTTTTTTTCACATTGACCCTACCTGAAATTTGTGACTAGCAAATATTAACATATTTCTACTCTCAAGTCACTTCATGAAATTCATTTATTCCAAGGGTATATGAAATCATGTGATTGGTTGTTTCTGCATGAACTATATGAAATGAAATGCCTTTCTTTATTAGGTGGGATTCATGGATATCTAATTTTCCATGGAAGATTAATGGCAATGTAATATACAATACATGAATAAAATCAAATAGAGATGCTATTCATAGTTGACTTATGACATTGATATCGTTACCTTGAAATCAGTGTTTAGGGCATCATTCCTCTGTATTCTGTATGACTAAGGAACATTGTGAGTTTTATAAATAGATGCTATACCAATTGGTCTTTAAAGAAAAAGTGGTGCCAATCCATTAAAATACTGATATATCTTCATAATAGCAATAGATAGAAGTAGAGAATATGAGTTGATGTAGTTTCAATGAAGAAAGCTTCACAGATATCAGTAGAGAATAGCTGGCTAACTCTTTCCTAAAGGGCATACAACTCTACATCGACATTTCTTAATAATTACCTCAGGCCTGAAAATTATTGAAATCGTTACTCATAGGTCATTACATCAGAACAAGAATGCTTCTTGAATGCTTGTAATTTGTATTTTGAACAACGATTATGCAGTGGATTTGAAATGCAGAAAAATTGAGATTACAGAGTGTTATATGGAATAAAATTCCAATTACATACATGCATGTTAGATGTGTATAAATGTATACATAAATTAAAATGTTAAGAGGCATATGCCCAGATATAAACAGTGATTATCTCACAGGTGGCTTTTTTCCTTCTTTCCACTTTTCTGTGTATTTCTTTTCTTTCTTTTTTTAAAGATTTATTTATTTGAAAGACATAGCATGGAAGTACTTGCCCATGAGAGGAGGGGCAGAGGGAGAGAATCTTCAGGCAGCTCCTCACTGAGCACAGAGCCAGACTGGGGGCTTGATCTCATGACTCAGGAGATCATGACCCCAGTGGAAACCAACCCAGTCAGACAACCAACTGAGCCACCCACGCACCCCACACTTTTCTGTTATTTCAAACTTTTAAGAATGAAAAACTGGTATTCCTTTTGTCATCAAAGAAAAGAACAGTAATTTTTTTTTTAACAGAGTTCTACTTTTCTAAAATCCCATTATTCTCATTTGGCATCACTCTTCTGTCATTACTTTCTGAGTGTCTATATACTGTCTGTACCTTCGTGATATCAACTGATGCTTATCAGAGTTTCAGTTATAGGATTATGAGCTTCCAATCGATCTCAAAGTACTTCTCCATTTAACAAAGATTTGTGAAATTAAATTAAAAACATTTATCCTTCTGCCACTCTAGCCTCTGTGACAGAGCTGCAAGGTAATGGGGATTTCCACAGGGGGAGAGGACAAATTGATATTATGCCAGATATTAATACCAAAGTCACAGGCATGATACATTTGTTTGCAAAACAATGTTATGAAGATGCTTTAGGCTGGGAAGAAATAGAAAATGTTCCAAAAAGGAGTGGAAACATTGGGAAGACAACTAAACATGAAAGTGTTGAAGCCCCTCCCCCAGAAAAAAATCTTAAGAACTAGGAGATCTTTCTTTTTTCCTTTTTGCTCCTTCCTTCTCTTTTTTCTAGCAACTATTATTTTTAGTTATTTATTTACTTTTTGGCAACTATGTAGTAAGAAAAGTTTTTTTCTTTCCCCCTAGCTCAAAGATTTTGAAGTATCAAGCGTGTCAACTGGAGCGGGTACCCTGGCTCCAGTAGATGAAGACCAAGGACCTGGAGCCATCAACTTTGGGGGTGGTCATTAGAGAGTTATAGACTCTACCTATCGAGAGAGAGAGAGAGAGAGAGAGAGAGAGAAAGAGAGAGAGAGAGAGAGAGAGAGAGAGAGAGATGGAAGCCAAACCAGCATGCAAAGCCAAAAAGAGATCCAAAGACTAAGAATGGCACTTGGCCACCTGTGGCTCTGGGAGAGAGATCACAAAGAAACAGCATGCAGCATCATTGACTGACCAATTATTGGATGTAGGGGTTGGCAGCAAAAACAAAACAACCCAACTCAAGGACAGCAACATATGCACTTGAAGTGGTGACAGAGCTGGGATCTCTACTCCTGGGAAATCCGTGTTAAAGTGACCCTCTATAAAAGGAGTTCCTAAAAACAAACAAACAAACAAACAAACAAACAAAAACACTATGCAGGTTTAAGGGAGAACAAGAGTAGTGAGAGTTAACGTGTGTACATAACAGAGGGCTGGATTATCATCCACAGCCCCAGCACAGAGAGTTGGCAGATAGTTTTCAACAAAAAGTAGACAGCTACAACTTTAAGTATCCAATGTCCTGGCCGTGGTAAGAGCAGCCACTTCCATTAAGGGAACATAAAACTGAAAGCTGCAAATGACACTTTTTCTATTCTGTGCTTTGCTTTCCAACAAGTCACGTGTTTATCAAACTTCTCTTTATTTAAAACTGGGTAATAACTTCTTTCTCACCTTGCAGGTGCCTCCTGAAATAGTCAACATGATGCTGTGCTTTGGCAACTTGTGTTTTTTAAGAATAAATCCAAATCAGCATTTTTAATCGACCACATTGGACCAGATTGAGAGAGAAAAACTAATGTGTTCCAGTTGCCTTGTTCCTCTTTATGACCAAGCAGGAAGTTTCAGAGCAAACCTCCACTTCTCAGGAAGTTTACGTCAAAATGAGTATTGACATCCTGTTTAATAGAGGCTTAAATTTTTTCCCTCAATTCCAGACACTCACTATTTGAATTAAAATGTTTGAGTAATCTGCCCTGAAATTGTTTCCTTTGACTCTCAGAAGACTACGTATATCTATTCTAAGTGACAAATGGAATATCTCTATGACTAATAATGATAAAAGTTAAAAATTTTTAGTAGTCACTGCCTCTAGTTATAACTCTATTTATATCCATATACCCTATCCCTTATTCATTTGATATTTCAAATAGGTCCTTGTTAATCATATTATGATTCATTAACTATGCAGCTAATACACTGAAAACAAGCAAATAAAACCTTCAGTGGAACATTCTGGTGCTTCCCTCCAGGAAGCATACTATTTAATATAAAAGTGAGGCAGGTGACATAGTGGTGGTTGCATCCTCTAGAAACTGGTTGTATGATTTTACCTAAGTCCCTTAAACTCTGTGGCTTCAGCTTTCTCACCCAAAAATGAGATTTTATTGGATTTTATTTTGATGAGAAGGCAAATTTATTATAAATTATAGAGGCATCTGTTTCATTCTACCTTGCAGGTTCTCCTGCTACCCCTGACCACATTGTGGAAAAGAGAACAGCCTGGAAGCTCTTGAATTTAAAAGTTATGGTCCAGGGGCAACTGGGTGGCTTAGTTGGTTGAGCATCCGCTTTCAACTCAGGTCATGATCTCAGGTCTTGGGATGGAGCCCCGTGTTGGGGGGTGGTGTCCCTGCTCGGTGGGGAGTCTGCTTCTCCCTCTCCCTCTGCAGCGCCCCCTGACTGTGGTCACTCTCTCTCTGACTCTCTATCAAATAAATAAATAAAATAGTTTTAAAAATGAAAGTTATAGTCCAGACATAGAAAAAGAAATAGTTCTCTTAGTCCAGATGCCATATTCCAGGAAAAGGCTCTAGTTGGTCCACATTAGGACAGATGCCCGTCCCTGAACTAATCAACTGTCATCTAGATTTGGGACCACTTAGATTGAACACAACAGCTTTCACCACAATTCTGATGGAAAAGAAAGAAATTTCTAGAAATGAGAAATAAGTAAAAGTCCAGTAGATGTTCTTTTTAAAAATTTTTTTAAATTTTATTTAAATCCAATTAACATAAAATGTATCATTGGTTTCAGAGGTAGAGGTCAGTGATTCACCAATCCTATATAATATCCAACAGACATTCTTACACTAAAATTTCACTTAACACAATAGTATTTTTTCTATTTTGAAATAATTTTAGGTTCACAGGAAGTTGAAAAATTAGTACAGAGAGGTTCCACCTAGCTTCCCCCAGTGGTGGCATCTTACATAACTGTAGTAGAATATCAAAAGCAGGAAACTGACATCAGTAAACCCATAGAATTTATTCAGATTTCACCACCTTTACCTGCACTCACTTGTATGTGTGTATCAAAATCTGTGCAATTTTATCACATCTTTATAGATTTGTGTAACCACCGCCATCATCAAGGTATAGGACAGTTCCATCAGCACAAAATTACTGTGCACAAATGCACAGTTCAGTAAATTTTCATGAAGTAAATGCATCCATGCAATTCAATTCAAGAAACAAAATCACCACCTTTCGGAAGACCTCCTCATACCTTTCTTCAGTCATTACTCTCCCTTCAGCATGAATTACATATTATGTACCCTTTTGTATCTGACTTCCTTTGCTCGACATTATGTTTGTGGCATTCATTTACAATTGCTTTATAGAATTATAGTTCAGTCATTCTTTCATGAGCTTAACATTTCTTCAATTTTGAAAACTGTAAACTGCATATTTTTAAACTGTACATTTGATGAGTTTTGACATACATATAGACCTGTAGCAATACCACAATCAAGATAATGAACATTTCTATATCCTCAAGTAGTCCATGAATTTTTTAAACTAAGAATGGGACTTTTAAAAAGTGAAACTCTTAGGGCTACAATGGCTTTCAGGTCTTTTGTGGAAGATTGAGATAAGACTCACTTTTCCCTATTGTTAGGACTTTAATGAGAAAAGTTCTTATATATGTTCTATCAAAAAAACCTAGCTTTACAAGATCATAAATCTAAATAATTATTCAAAACTGCCATCTAAAGTGGTTCTGTGAAGCAATGTTATCTGTGATTGCTAGAGACAAATGGGAAATCCTGACATAAGAACAAAAACACAATGCATACACACAAACATGCACACATGCAAAAGGACTAACTGGACCACATTCTGAATTAACTAATGATTAACTAACAGGTACAAATTGTGAACTGTAACTTCGATAATAAAGTGTTTAGAAGGCTATAGACCAAATGACATCTACTAATTATATATATATAATATATATATAAAATTTACATAGCATTATTCTTTTCTTAAATGTGCACAAATGTAGCTGGTAAAATGAACAGTTCTAGGAGCGCCTGGATGGCTCAGTCGGTTGGCTGACTCTTGATTTCAGCTCAGGTCATGATTTTGGGGTCATGAGATGGAGCCCTATGTCAGGCTCCAAGCTTAGCATGGAGTCTGCTTGTCCCTATCCCCATCCTCCCCCCATAGCTTGCATGCTCTCTCTCCCTCTCTCTCCCTCTCAAATAAATAAAATCTTTAAGGAAAATAAAATAAATAAAATGAACAGTTATTCACATTCATGAATTCACATACCCTCAAAACTTCTCAGTAACTTTACTTAACTGACTTAGCCCATGTTGTGAGGGGATATAAAGAACACTGACTACGGTTTAAGAGCAAATCAAATGCATGGAACTGGAATTTAGTTCTTCATTCTCTTAATTTCATTGCTGAAGCTCCCTTGAGACAATAAACACAAACATCTGTAAAAAATGTAGATATACTAAATGAAGTGAATAAAAAAATAGAGATAAATAGATAGCCATCGTTCTGTTCTCTTCATGTAGGTGATCTACGAGAGACTGTGTTTTTACATAAACATTTTCAGAACTCATTCTGCCCAAGTACTGGGGATACAAAGACAAATAGTACAACGTTTCTGTGTGTAGGGAGTTTATGTTCTTTTTTTCCCCAAGTTTTAATTAAATTCCAGTTAGTTAATATACAGCATAATATTAGTTTCAGGTGTACAATATAATGATTCAGCACTTCCATACAACATCCAGTGCTCATCCCAACAAGTGCCATCCTTCATCTCCATTATCCACTTAGCCCAGCCCCCACCCACCTCCCCTGCAGCAACCCTCAGTTTGTTCTCTATAGTTAAAAGTCTGTTTTCTGGTTTTCTCTCTCTCTCTCCCTCTCTCTCTCACTCTCTTTTTTTCTTTCCCCCATATTCATCTGTTTTGTTTCTTAAATTCCACATGAGTGAAATCATATGGTATCTGTCTTTCTCTGACTTATTTCACTTGGCATAATAGTCTCTAGTTCCATCCACATCATTGAAAATGCAACATTTCATTCTTTTTGAAGGCTGAGTAATATTCCATTGTATATATGTACCACCTCTTCTTTATCCATTCATCGGTCAATGGACATTTGGGCTCTTGCCATAATTTGACTATTGTTGATAATGCTGCTATAAACATCAGGGTGCATGTATCCCTTCAAATCAGTATTTTTGTATTCTTTGTATAAATACCTAGTAGTACAATTGCTGGATCGTAGGATAGTTCTATTTTTAACTTTTTGAAGAACATCTGTACTATTTTCCAGAGCTAGGGAGTTTATATTCTGATAAACACATCTACCTAGCATTATAAGGGAATAAATAGTCTTTGCATTTTTTTACTGAAGAATAGTTGACATGTAATATTATATTAGATTTAAGTGTACAACAGAGTGATTCAACAACTCTATATAATTACTCAATGCTCACCACAATTAGTCACCATCTCTGTCACTGTACAATGTTACGATTGACTACATTCTTTATGCTGTACTTTTCATCCCAGTGACTTATTTACTTTATGACTGGAAGTTGGTACCTCTTTATCCCTTTCACCTATTTCTCCCATCCCCCATTTCCCCTTTGCTCCCCCCATTTCCCCTTTCCTCTGGCAACCACCAGTTTGTTCTCTGTATTTATGAGCCTATTGCTGTTTTTATTTGTTTTATTTTTTAGATTCCCATATAAGTGAAATCATACTGTATTTTTCTTTCCTGCCTGACTTATTTCATCTAGCATATTACTTTCAAGATCCACCCATGTTGTTGTAAATGGCAAGATATCATTCTTTTTCAATAGCTAGTAATATTCCCTAATATTCCATTGTATATATTTATGACATCTTCTTTATTCATCTATCAATGGATATTTAGGTTGCTTCCATATCTCGGTTATTATAAATAACACTGCAATAAACATAGGGGTGCATATATTTTTTTGAATTAATGTTTTTGTTTTTTTTAGGTAAATACCTAAAAGTGGAATTACTAGGTTATATAGTATTTCTATTTTAAATTTTTAAAAAGATCGTATTTATTTATTTTACAGAGACAGAAAGAGTTGGGGAAAGGGCAGACAGAAAGGGAGACAGAGAATCCCAAGCAGACTCCACATATAGCACAGAGCCCAGGGCAGAGCCCAACATGAAGCTCGGTCCCAGGACCCTGAGATCATGACCTGAGCTAAAACTGAGAGTCAGACACTTAACCAACTGAATCATCCGAGTACCCCTCTATTTTAAATTTTTTGAGGAACCTCCATACTGTTTTCCATAGTGGCTGTATCAGTTAACATTCCCACCAACAGTGCATAAGTGTTCCCTTTTTTCTATATCCTCACTAACATTAACATTTATTATTACTTGTTTTCTTGATACTAGCCATTCTAATTGGTGTGAGGTGATATCTCATTGTGTTTTGATTTGCCATTCTCTCTGATTAGTGATGTTGAGCATCTTTTCATGTGTCTGTTGGCCATCTGCATATCTTCTTCAAGGAAATGTCCATTCAGGTCCTCTGCCCATTTTTAATCAGATTATTTGGGGTTTTTTGGTGTTGAGTTGTATGAGTTCTTTATGTATTTTGGATATTAACCACTTAAAGCATATATAATTTGTAAATATCTTCTCCCATTCAGTAGGTTGTCTTTTCATTTTGTTTATGGTTTTTTTCACTATGCAAAAATCTCTTTGCTTGATGTGGCCCCACTTGTTTGTTTTTGTTTTTGTTTGCCTTTGTTTCCCTTGCCTGAGAAACATCCAGGAAAATATTGCTAAGGCTGAGGTCCAAGATATTACCACCTATGTGTTCTTTTAGGGGTTTTATGGTTTCAGGTCTTACATTTAGGTCTTTAATCCATCTTGAGTTTATTTTTGTGTATGGTATAAGAAAGTGTTCTAGTTTCATTCTTTTGCATGTAGTTGTCCAATTTCCAAGCACCATTTATTGAAGAGATTATCTTTTCCCCCATTTTATATTCTTGACTCTTTTGTCATAGATTGATTGTATAAGTATGGGTTTAATTTCTGGCTCTCCATTCTGTTCCATTGATCTGTATGTCTATTTTTGTGCCAGTACCATATTGTTTTGAATACTATAGCTTTGCATTTTAACTTAAAGCCTGGTGCTATAAGTGCCAGAGGTTCTAAATTTTTTTCTTATTGAAATATGAGATGTCATAAAACTTAGAAAAACAAGTTGAAAAATCTAACCAAATGCAGAAACATTTGAGATACCTGAAGAACGGATTTTTTCTATATTTTTATATTTTTCACAAATAGGATAATTTTTAGAAATGTCTGTGGCATCTCATCACACTGTTCCATTGACACGACTTATTTGATAAGCCATTGTAAATGCCAGCATTTCAGTTAAAAATAAACTCTAAAAGTATAATTCAAGTAAACATGTCTTTCAGCAGTATCTGGAAGAACAAGAATTTTGGTAGACTAGGGACGCCTCGGTGGCTTAGCAGTTGGGCATCTGCCTTTGGCTCAGGGCATGATCCTGCAGTTCCGGGATCAAGTCCCACATTGGGATCCCTGCATGGAGCCTGCTTCTCCCTTTGCCTCTGTCTGCCTCTCTCTCTGTGTCTCTCATGAATAAATAAAATCTTTTTTTTTTAAAGAATTTTGGTAGACTACAATCATTGGCTTCATTAATTAAAATTCAGTGTGTAGAACCAGAGGGACACTGATCCTATCTATTCTTACTTGATTAGACAACATTAGAGTTTCAAAAAGCATTGATAAATCAAAAGTATCATAGGAAGCCAAGCAGGATAATAGGAATTTGAACCTATGTCTTACGAAACTGCTGAAGAAATTGTTTTGTCCAGGGGAGAGAAGTGTCTATATATTTTCAGATACCTGAAGGAAAATTAAGTGGTAGATATTACACTTAGGATTTGTGACTTCAGAGAACAAAACCAGGGTCAATATACAGAAACTATATGTAGACAAAGCTTAGCTCAATATAAGAACTTTCTAGTCTTTAGGGTGATGGGCTATTTTGGGGGTGTGGTAGATGTACTAATGATGTCTATATCTTAATACCCGGAAGACCCACATATGTTGCTGTACAAGGCAAAATGGACTTTGTAGAGGTGATTAATTTAAGAATCTTAATTTAGGGAGATTACCTGATGAGCCCAATGTAATAACAGTGGTCTTTAAAATATGGAAGAGGGAAGGAGAAGAATCAGAGGAGAAATGATGGAAGCAGAGGCCAGAGCGAAAGGGAGATATGAAGATGTTTTGTTGCTGGCTTTGAAGCTGGAGGAAAAGGCCATAAGCCAAGGAATGCAAGCAGCCTCTAGAACCTGAAAAGACTAGGAAATGGATTCTACCTTAGAATCTCTGGTGGCAATTCAGTTCTATCAACACCTTGATTTTGGCCTAGTGAAACTCATTTTGGACATTTGACCTCCAGGACTGTAAAATTATATTTTTGTGCTTTTTAAGCCACTACATTTGTGGTAATTTATTGCAGTGATAAGGGGAAACTAATGTTGGGGGTTAATGAGTTTCCATTATCATAGGTACAGTAATAAAGTCGGATCATTTTATTCTGGGGAGTTGAGATTTGTGTAAAAGATTGGACTAGAATGATCTACAAAGTCTTTCCTACCTGTACTGAGCCCTCCTTTTTCATTTTTTGAATATTTTTCCGGGGAGATCTTAATTATTTCCCATAACTTCAACTATAACCTCTTTACTATTAATACTATTAATTCACATTTCTAGTCCTAATTTCTCTTGACTTCTAATTACACACATTAGCTGACATATTCATTTGGACATACTGAAATCCCTTTAAATCCAGTATGCTCCCAGGGAGGAAAAAAATGCAGGGAATGAGGGCTTAAACTGCAAAGAGGTAAATGTGGTCTTTCCTTTAAGGAGGAAAAATAAGGCCAACTTCCCTTTAATAAAGGAACAAATCCAAAATTGAGAAAAATCTGCCATGAAGAATTCTGATGACAAAATGTCAAGGCTTTTGTGCAGCAAACTAGAGGGTTTTTAATCTCAAAAGGGATAAAGATGTTTTTCCTTAAGTTGTACTTCTTTAAGTTTTTCTTAAATAAAACTTTTCTTAAGAAAAATTAGACTAAAAAGTATCTGGACCTGATATGCATGTCTTCAGCCATCTCTCTCAAAACTATGCTGAGCCTGGTGAAATGGCAAAATGATAAACATGAGATCAGATGGCTTAGAGTGCAGGCTCTTGAGTCAGGCTGTCTAGAATGAAGTCATAGCTTTACTCAATGGATGAGTAACATTGGACAAGCTGATTGGTTAACCTTCTTTGCCTCAGTTTCTTCTTCTATAAAATGCATGTAGTAGATTACCTACTCCATAGAGTTGTTGTAAAAATTAAAAGAGATAATTCAAGCAAAGTACTTAGAACACTGATGACACATAGCAGATGCTCAATAAATATCAGATTTTTTAAAAAGAAGATAACTATACGGCACCTCGGGAGCTCAGTCAGTTAAGTGGCTGCCTTCGGTTCAGGTCATGATCTCAGGGTCCTGGGATGGAGCCCTGCTCAGTGGGAAGTCTTCTTCTCCCTCTCCCACTCCCCCTACTTGTGTTCTCTCTCACTCTCTCAAATAAACAAAATATTTTTTTTTAAAAAGAAGATAATTATGGAAAGCTCTTGACCACCAACCCAAAGGGAGATTCTAATTTTCAAGAGGGATATGCTTGCATACAAGATTTGATCCAAGGATACATTGGCTTTTCCCCATGGCAGCCTGACTCAGTTTAGTCCTAATTCCTGCCCTTGTGAGACATCTTCTTGGGTTTCCTAATTCCTGGCTCATTTTGATCCTGACTTAATGTCAATATTCTCCCTGACATCCCAGTGACTAATTCAGAGAACACCACAATTCCTTTCTGGTTCCTACACTATGTGCTCTACCTTGGCAACTTGACCCACCTGTTCTTCAGGGCTTTCGGGAATGAACCACTCCAGCAGCCCTCTGCTGCCTTCACCTTTCACCCCTCCTAATGGGTGCAACATTCCAGCTCTGATTTTAGCTCCAAAATAACCTTTGGTGGTTTTGGCAAGGTGTTATTAAAGAGTTGAAATCGACTGAGGGAGCATTTTGTATATGAGTGCTTGTGCTTCTCTAAGTCTTATTGAATTTGATGTTCAACATATGTCCTCAATAATTATGGAGGTCATACTTGAAGACTATTGTTCTATTTTTATTAAGTTTTTAATTTTAACTCCAGTTTGTTAAGATACAGTGTTGTATTAGTTTCAGTTGTACAATACAGTAATTCAATAATTCTGTTGTACTCTTAATCCCCCTTACTCTTTCTCTCATGCCTAACCCCCTTCCCTCTGAACCATCAGTTTGTTCTCTGTAGTTAAGAGTGTGTTTCTTGGTTTGTCTCTCTCCCTCTCTTTTTCCCCTTTGCTCATTTGTTTCTTAAATCCCACATGAGTGAAATCATACAGTATTTGTCCTTCTCTGACTTATTTTGCTTAGCATTATATTCTCTAGCTCCATCCATGTTGTAAATGGCAAGATCTCATTCTTTTTTTTTTAATTTTTATTTATTTATGATAGTCACAGAGAGAGAGAGAGAGAGAGGCGCAGAGACACAGGCAGAGGGAGAAGCAGGCTCCATGCACCAGGAGCCTGATGTGGGATTCGATCCCGGGTCTCCAGGATCGCGCCCTGGGCCAAAGGCAGGCACCAAACCGCTGCGCCACCCAGGGATCCCAAGATCTCATTCTTTTTATGGCTAAATAATATTCCATCACATCTTTATCCATTCTTCTATTGATGGACACTTGGACTGCTTCCATAGCTATAGTATATAATACTGCAATAAACACAGTGGTGCATGTAACACTTTGAATTAGTGTTATATAGTGCGACTGCTGGATCATAGGGTGGTTTTATTTTTAGCTTTTTGAGGAATCTCCACACTATCTTCCACAGTGGCTGCACCAGTTTGTATTCCCACCAACAGTGCAAGAGGGTTCCTTTTTCTCCAAATCCTTGGTAACACTTGTTTCTTATATTTCTTATGTTAGCCATTCAGATAGGTGTGAGGTGATATCTTATTGTAGTTTTGATTTGTATTTCCCTGATGATGAGTGATATTGAGCATCTTTTCATGTATCTGTTGGACATCTGTATGTCTTCTTTGGAGAAATGTCTGTTCATGTTAAGACTGTTATTCTTTTTTTGGAGGGGGGAGAGAGAGAGAGAGAGAGAGTGAGTGAATAAGAGACAGAGAACCGAGCTGGGGTGGGGGGTATGGAGGGGGAGGAAGAAGCAGACTTCTCACTGAGCAGGGAGCCTGACTCTTGGCTCCATCATGGGACTCTAGAATCATGACCTGAACCAATGACAGACACTTAACCAACTGAGCCACCCAGGCACCCCAAGACTATTATTCATTGTTTTTTTAAAAAGATTTTTATTTATTTATTCCTGAGAGACACACATAAACAGAGAGAGAGAGAGAGAGAGAGAGAGAGAAGCAGAGACACAGGCAGAGGGAGAGGCAGGCTCCCCTCAGGGAGCCCAAAGTGCTATTCCACCCGGGACTCCAGGATCACATCCTGAGCCTAAGGCAGACAACTCAATGCTAAGCCACTCAGGTGTTCCCCAAGACTATTATTCTTAATAAACAGATATGATAGAAAAAACTGGCTGGGTTATATGCTACTCTATATTCTCTTATCCAAATCAGAGAATAGACTAAACAGTAAGCCCATGCAACCATAAACCAGGCACCACCCTCCACTTGGTGGCATCTGAATTATAAATATAATGGCTCACAGAAAATGATACATTTTTATAAGGTTGGCCTTACCAAAATTAAATCTAACATGACAAGAAATAGCCATTTTAAAGTGGTGTCTAGTGACCAATATAATGACGTGGAGAAAAGGAAAGATGTCGGGATCCCTGGGTGGCATAGCGGTTTGGCGCCTGCCTTTGGCCCAGGGCGCGATCCTGGAGACCCGGGATCGAATCCCACGTCGGGCTTCCGGTGCATGGAGCCTGCTTCTCCCTCTGCCTGTGTCTCTGCCTCTCTCTCTCTCAATCTCTCTGTGACTATCATAAATAAATAAAAAATTAAAAAAAAAAAAGGAAAGATGTCAATGTTGACCATAAAGAGAAAAAAATAGAAATAAATGGCCATAGAAGGGATGACCTTTTGTACAAGTTGTTTACAAAACACAAATTTATTGAAAGATTAACATTTGTATAGCACTTTACAATATACTTTTCATACACTCTATCTCATTTATTTCTCATAACACTATTATAACATTGATGCTATTATTATTATTCCTATTTTAAACATGAGGAAATTAAGAATGGGAAAGGTTAGGTAACTTGCCTTAGGTTAGGTTCACACATTTAAAAAGAAGCAGATGGATGCCTGGGGTGGCTCAGTGGTTAAGCACCTGACTCTTGATCTCAGCTGAGATCTTGAGTCAGGGTCACAAGTTCAAGCCTGCCATGGGGCTCCACCCTGGGTGTGGAACTTAGAAAGAAAAAGGAGGCAGAACCCTAATTCCAAGTCCTAGATTTTTCTCATTACATCCTGCTGCCTCACTAGTACAAGGGCTTCATTTACATTCATATAAGAACTATCTAAATAAGCTTTTAGAATTTCCATCCTTAGGAGTCTTCAAGAAGATAATGCATTTCAGGAGCACCTAGGTGGCTCAGTCGGTTAGGTGTCTGCCTTTCTCTCAGGTCATGATCCTGGGATCCTGGGATCCTGGGATCCAGCCCTTGATCCGGTTCCCTGCTGGGCAGGGGAAGCCTGCTTCTCCCTCTCCCTCTGCCATTACCCCACTTGTGCTCTCTGGCTCTCTCTCCCTGTCAAATAAATAATTTTTTTTAAAAAAAGATAAAATGTTTTAAATAATTTTAGCCAGTCTGTAAGCAGACTTTTGGGCATAATCATCTGAAGGTTAGTCTCCACTTTTTAAAATTTTCAAGTACTATCAGTCCACTTCTCACTTAGGTTTATAACTTAGGATATCTACCTCACATGTAACGTATTTACCGAGGTAGCTAGAGCGTCTGCTTTGGAAAGGTACCATTCAGTCAAAGGCAGTATTGTGTAGGTGACCAGGTAGGTAATTGTCATACTCGGTGTGTCACAATGGCCTGACCACGGCTCCATTCATAACCTCCCAAGCGCTAGGCGTGCAAACTTGCGAGGTGCCCTGGGCTCCCCCGCAGCCCTGCCCCTGCCGGGCCCCAGCCTCCTTTCTCTACCAGCCACCTGCCCCTTCTGAAGCTCCGCTGGTGGGAAAGGCAGACTTAGAACTCGAGTCTTCTCACAAGTGTTTTGTTACTCTTTTTGCTGCGAGTCATTCAACATGTTTCCGGCAGAAATCCTGTCCTGGAACATACATGGTGACCCGAAGAGATCTGAAGGGCTGTTCCAGCCGGCAGCTACCCTCAGGGCAGGGGCACCATCCCGAGGGCTGGCCCCAGCCGGGTGAGGACTGGGAGGAGATTCTTGGGGAGCAGCAGGTGGCCAGCACCGAGAATGCGAGAAAATACCGGCAGACCCAGGCTGGAGGTACGTTGACTCGTTGACTGCCCGGTGGGAGGGTGGTCACCTACCCTGGGTGAGTGGTCAGGGCCCAAGGGTTAACATTAAGCAGAAATCAAAAATGATCTGCCGTGGAATGCCTTTATTCCACAGAGCTTTAGAAGACTCTTCCAGTTTCTTGTTATGTCCTTTTTTTTTCCTTTTAAGATGTTATTTATTTATTCATGAGAGACACACATAGAGAGAGGCAGAGACACAGGCAGAGGGAGACGCAGGCTCCCTGAGGGGAGCCCGACATGGGATTCGATCCCGGGTCTCCAGGATCATGCCCTGGGCCAAAGGCAGAGGCTCAACCACTGAGCCACCCAGGCTCCCTAGTTATAAAAGTCCCTAATGGTATAACCCAGCGCAGGGATCTTGACATCGGTGGTCCCCATTACCCGTTGCTGAAGCACACCGCTCTTCTTTAGAGCTGGCTCCTCCTGGTAACATTCCCTTTTTTTTGTTTTTGAAAATCAGCTGCTAGTCCAGTTCTCTTTCCCACAAATGCTGTGGTATAAAGTATCCTCAGCCTATGAAGTACAATCAACAACAAGTGTCTTATTGAGTTAAATCTGCTTTTTAAATTGTCCACGCTGTAGTTATCTTGTTAACAATATAATAATACATACAATAATTTTTAATATAGGATGTAGCTATTACAATCTTAAGTTTATAAATGAGAAAAATAAATATAACCAAAAAGCATAGGAATATCCACATATAGAAGAATGAAGTTGGGTTTTTAACTTACAGCATATACAAAAATTAACTCAAACTGGATCAAAGCCCTAAATATAAGAGCTAAAAATATAAAGATCTCAGAAGAAAACAGAAGGAAATTTTGATGGCATTAAATTTGGAGAGGTTGTCTCAAATATGACACCAAAAGCACAAGTAACAAAGGAAAAAGATAAATTATACTTTATAAAAATGAAAACCTTTTGCATATCACAGGACATTATTAAGAGAGTGAAAAGACAACTCATAGAAAGAAAGAAAATATTTACAAATCATATAGCTGATAAAGGAATAATATCCAGAATGTCTAAAGAACTCCTATAGCTCAATAACAAAAAACCCAACCTAATTTTTAAAATGGGCAAAGAACTTAAACAGACATTTCTCCAAAGAAGAAATAAAATGGCCGATAGCACATGAAAAAATGTCAACATCACTAGTCAATATAGAAATGTACCAAAACCACCATGAGATACTACTTCATACTCATTAGGATGGCTATTATAAAAAAAAATTTAAAGGCAGTAATAAGTGTTGGTGAGGATATGGAGAAATTGGAACCCTCCTGGACGGCTAATGGGAATGCAAAATGGTGCATACTGGAAAACAATATGGCGGTTCCTAAAAAGAAGGAGAAGAAAGCAGCAGCAGCAGCAGGAGGAGGAGGAGGAAGAGGAGAAGAAAGGAAGAAACAGAATTGCCATATGATACAGCAATTGCCCCTCCGGGTATATACCTAAAGAAAATTTTGAAAACAGGAACTCAAACAGATACTTGTACACCAATTTTCATAGTAGAATTATTCACAACAGCCAAAAAGTGGGAACAATCCAAATGTCCATCAATAGATGAATAAACAAAATGTGGTATATACATGCAATGGAATATTATTCAGTCTCAAAAAGGACTGAAATTCTGATACATGGTACAACATGGATGAAACTTGAAAGCATCATGTGAAGTCCAGTAAACCAGACACAAAAGTACAAATATTATATGATCCCACTTATATGAGGTACCTAGAATAGGAAAATTCATAGAGATAGAATGTAGAATAGTTTACCAGGAGCCCAGGGGAGGAAGGAATGAGGAGTTATTGTTTAATGGGTACAGATTTTTTGTTTGGGGTGATGAAGAGATTCTGGAAATGAATAGTGGTGATAGTTGCACAACATTATGAATGTACTTACTACTGCTGAATTGTATACTTAAAAATGGCTAAAATGGTAAATTTTATATTATGTGTACTTTATCACAATAAAAATATTTTTTTCCAAAATTTCTTTATTCATGAGAGACACAAAGAGAGAGGCAGTGACATTGGCAGAGGGAGAAGCAGGCTCCCTCGGGGGAGCCCGATGTGGGATTTGATCCCAGGACTCCAGGATCACACCCTGGGCCGAAGGTGGACACTCAACCACTGAGCCACCCAGGTGTCCCCAAAAATCTACTTTTAGGCACAGGAAACATGAGTCCTTAGCTTTATTGCTGAAAGCTTTGTGACCTCCATGGTTTTGCTACAGAATGAATGGATAAGTTACCACACCATGGGAAAACTAGATACAAATATGAATTTAGTTGAGAAATTGTGTGTGTGTGTAGACAATAGATGTTTAGTCTACATTAGATATGATTATTCTTCTGACTTGTCAGAAGTGTCACAGCCTCTTTGCTTCCTTTCTTCAGTACGTTGTGCTTCAGTTTTTACAGGGAGAGATGGAAAAGACATTGATGGTGATACGGTAAGTAACATACTTCACCTTCTAACTTGGAGATTAGTTGAAGGACGAAGAAATGTGAAGAGGCTCTACTGGCCATGCTTCTTAGTCACTTAATTCCTCCCGGGGTCAGAGGTGCCACATTGTTTATGGATACTCTAACCACCATTTCCCCCTCGAGGTTTAGCTTTCAGTGTTTGAAGACTCAGCAAACTGGATTATTTGTTCCTGGTGAGTTTGGGCATATCCTGAGGTTTATTGTAGACTGTTGACCCCAAACAACAATCCTACACAAAACTTCATCATGGTTAGCAAAAGGAAATTTGTTTAGTAAGCACTAAATAAAGTGGTACAGACATATACTAAAGCTAGTGCCCCGGGACGCCTGGGTGGCTCAGCATCTGCCTTAAGCCCAGGGCATGATCCTGGAGTCCCAGGATGGAGTCCCACATCGGGCTTCCTGCATGGAGCCTGCTTCTCCTTCTGCCTGTGTCTCTGCCTCTCTCTGTGTGTGTCTCTCATGAATAAATAAATAAAATCTTTTTTAAAAAATAAAGCTAGTGCCCCTTATGTGATTAGAATATATCATTTCTATCATTGTTTGGGGGAAGTTGGAAAGTATTAGTCATTTATAAATCATGGTGATGTTTATTATAAAGATTATTTTAAACAATAACAAACCACAGTGGAGAAGGGGGATAAAGACACACACACACACACACGCACGCACGCACGCGCCTAACACAAGATGGAAATATGAAATTAAAATAACCAAGGAATTCTAACTACACAAATAGTTTCTTGTGGCTTAGTCCCACTCAGACATTAGTGGAAAGTAGCTGACACCTGTAGCTTAACCTAGAGTTTCACTAAACTGATGAGAAGCTACCAGCTATCTTTTCAGGATCCTGTGTTGCTTCAGGGGTTTAGACTAAGATTAGAATAGGTGTGAGGGACCTAAATCAAGGGAGTGGAAATGGAGGTACCATATGCCCAAAAGGTCAGAAGCACTATAGATTCTCCAAGGGGTTCTGATCAGTTTCAGAAAGTGTGTGCTACCAGGGTATTCCAGGTAGCATGAGCATAATCACTAATAGAACCAAACTGGGTTGTTTGGGGTATTTGAAATTATTTTGCCTGGGGATTTTTTTGGAATTTAAGAACAACACAATGATATATTACAGAGGCAATTGACCAGATCAAATGCCCTAAACCTCCTAAACCATCACAGACTAGAGACTGAGTTTCTGGTTTTACTATTACAGAGGCAATTGACCAGATCAAATGCCCTAAACCTCCTAAATCATCACAGACTAGAGACTGAGTTTCTGGTTTTACTAATAGTATTAGTTTGTGCTTATAACTGAGATTTCTGGGGCAGCCCTGGTGGCTTAGAGGTTTAGTGCTGCCTTCAGCCCAGGGTGTGATCCTGGAGTCCTGGATCGAGTCCCACGTCAGGCTCCCTGTATGGAGTCTGCTTCTCCCTCTGCCAGTGTTTCTGCCTCTCTCTCTCTCTCTCTCTCTCTCTCTCTCTCTGTCTCTCATGAATAAATAAAAAATCTTTAATAAAAAAATAACTGAGATTTCTGGTACTAGTATCAGATTCAAACATAGACTTTTTCTATCTTAAATGTTTTATACTTAATTAATAGTGAACATTTACATTTGAGGAGGTTAAAGTTCAGATAGGTTACATAATTTATAGGAAATTCCTGGGATTTAAACCTAGGTTGTGTGGCTCTAGTGTCCCTACTCTTAATCACTATACTCTGCTGTTCATGCCACTATGATCATTTTATCAAGTATGGATGTTCTAAGACTAGGAGAAAATTATGTGTTCTTTCTAAATAACTTTGTTAGATTCAGGGCCTGCATACATGCCTATCCACATACAATTAGTCAACAAATAATTTTGTATGTTTTCAGGAAAATGTACATGATAGCTGTAAAAGTATTGCAGATTATAGAGTTTTCTTTTTATAAAACACCAAAAGAAGAATGAGAATACAGATATGTGGCTCACATAGATTAAAAAGTTAAAGGTAGAGGGGCATCTGGGTGGCTCAGTTACTTGAGCATCCAACTCTTGATTTCAGCTCAGGTCATGATCTCCTGTTGCTGGATTGAGCACCGGGAAGGGTTCTGTGCTCAGCGTAGAGTCTGCTTATCCCTCTCTGCCCCTCCCCCGTTCTCTCAGCTGTTGCCCTTCTTATTCTCTTCTCACTCACCTAACTTTGAAAGAGTTGCATATACTCACTAACTATATACTTCACTTCCCACTCGTTCTGTGATCCACTGCAATCTGTCTTTGACCACATTTGTAAAACTACTCTTGCAAAGGATGTCAGTGATATCCTAGTCTTGAAAATCTGACAAATACTTTCTGAAAGAGGTATAATTAAGATATCAGAAAAGTAACAAGTGTACAATTTGGTGATTTTTAGTATATTCACAAGATTGTGTGACCATTACCCCAATTCCAGAATATTTTTATTATCCCTGAAGAAAAACTCCATAGCGATTAGTAGTCACTTTCCATTTCCTCTTCCTTGCTGGCCCTGCCAACCACCTGTCTACTTCCTGTCTCGATGGATTTGCCCATTCTGGACATTTACTATGAATGGAATCATAAAATACGTGATCCTTTGTGATGGCTTCTATCATTTAGCATCATGTTTTCTAGGTCAATCCATGATGTAGCATATATCAGTACTTCCTTTTTATTGATGAATAATATTCTGTAGCATGCCACAGAATAGATATATCATTTTGTTTATCAATTCATCAGTTAGTGGACATTTGTGTTGTTTCCACTTTGGACTATTATGAATAATGAACATTTGTGTGCAAGTTTTTGTGTGATCATATGTGTCAATTCTCTTGAGTAAATATATAAGTGGAATTACTGGGTGATATGATAAGTATTTAACCTTTTGAGGAACTGCCAAACTTTTCTAAAGCAGCTGCACCTTTTCACATTCCCACCAGCAATATATGAAGGCTCCAATTTCACTGACTCTTGTTATTATTTGATTTTTTGATTCTAGCCTTCCTAGTGGGTGTGAAATGATATCTCCTTGGGGTTTTGATTTGCCTTTCCCTAGTGACTAAAAATGTTGAGCATCAAAAAAAAAAAAAAATGTTGAGCATCTTTTCATGTGCTTATTAGCCAAGTATGTATCTTTGGAGAAATGTCTATTCAAATCCTTTGCTCATTTTTAAATTGGGTTATCTTTTTATTATTGAGTTGTGAAAGTTCTTAATATATTCTAGATACTAGACCATTGTCAGATACATGATTTGCAAATATTTTCTCTCATTCTGTGGGCTATTTTTTTTACTTTATTGTTAGTGTCCTTTGACACACAGAAGCTTTTTTTCTTTTTGAGAGAGAGAGCAAAAGAATATGTGAGCAGGAGGGAGGGGGAGCCGAGGGAGAAGGAGAGAGAATCTCAAGCAGGCTCCTCAACCAGCACAGAGCCCAATGTGAGGCTCCATCTCACAACCCTAAGATCATGAGCTGAGCCAATATCAAGACTCAGATGCTTAACCCACTGAGCCACCCAGGCACCCCAACACACAAAAACTTTTAAAGCCCCATTTATTTATTTGCCCTTTAGTTGCTTGTGTTTTAGGTACCATATCTTAGAAACCATTGCCTAATACAAGGTCATGAAGATTTATACCTATTGTTTATTCTCAGACTTTTATAGTCTTAGCTCTTACATTGAGGTCTTTGATCCATTTGAGAATAGTCTGATATAGGGTCCAAATTCATTATTTTGCATGTGGATATTCATTTGTTGAGAAGACTGTTCTTTCCTCTAATTAATTTTCTTGGCACCCTTGTTGAAATCAATTGACCATAGATGTATGGGCCCAATGGGCACTTTTCATACTTGACCTTTCACCAGCTTTGACTCTTCCTGATGATCACTCCCTCCTTTTGATCATGCTTTCTTTCTATGACTACTCAATTAGCAGGCATCATGGGAATGTGCTTGCTTTAGAGATAATACAAAGCATATCCATAGATAACTAGTTGGGTATCTTGGTTTAATAAGTACACTGGTAGAGGAATCATGAGATGTATTGGTATCATTTTCTGTGAACAGCTTTGTCACATGCTTTGCTCATCTTTCTTGGGGGTTGGGGGTTTTTATTATTATTATTTTGTAGGAACTCTTTAATATTAGAAATATTGTCTATGCTATGAGTGACAAATATTTTTCCTCAGCTTGTACTTAGTCTTTTGACTTTCCTATGAGGGTTTCTACCATGCATTTTTTTTCTGGTTAGTGTATTAGTTTTTTTATGGCTTTTTTGCTTTATATCATGTTAAGAAATGCTTTCCCCATTCAGACATTAGCAGCAAAAAAATACTTCCATGGTTTTATCTCATAGTTTCAAGGGTTTGGTTTTTTTTTTACGTTTAAATCTTGATTTATACGAAACTTGTCCTCAGGTGTGAAATACGGATCTTAATTTTTTTTTCTGGATGGCCATTTTTTAAATTTTATTTTGAATACATGCAATTGAATGACCCTCTCCCAATTTAAATAGACACTTCTTTCATATTCCAAATTCTGTTTTAAGATGCATTTTCCTGCTTACTATTCAATTTAAGTAGTCTATTCATAAGCTATTTCCACACTGTGAAATTATTACTGCTTTCTAATGTATTTTCATATCTCCTCCTTTTTCTCAGAATTCGTTTAGACGATGGACTTTATTTTTATTTTATTTTTTTAGATGATAGACTTTAAATGGTCTCTGTTAAGGGATAAAGTTCATCTTGTTTATTTAAGCCTGTAAAAATATTTTTAAATCTTAACTCTGAGGTAAACTGTTTGTTCTCTCTTTAATTATCATATTTAATGATCATGCCTATAGATCTTAACCCAATATAAAATTTCTATAGATATAGATGCCTGTAGCATTGTCCTAGAACCTTATTACTCTAAGTATAGTCTATGAGCCAACCCCACCAATACTACTTGGGAGTTTGTTATAAATTTTGAATCTGAGGCCCTAACCCAGACTTACTAATTCAAAATCTGCATTTTAATCCCCTCAAGAGATTTGTATGCATGTTAAAAGTTTGAGATCAGTATACAATAGAGATTTCCCTCTAGGATAGTAATCCACAACCTTCACTGCACAGTAAATTCATCTGGGGGAGCTTTTAAAAATACTAAGGACTGGGCTCCACCCCTAGAGATTGATCTAATTGGTCTGGAGTTGAGACCCTTGGCATGGTATTTTTTAAAGCCTGTAATTGCAGCCAGGGCTGAGAAGCAGTGCTCTAGAATTACAGCTTGCCATTGTTAGGGTCCCAGTTACTCAAAAACCAAGAAGGATGCCTTTATCATCTGATGGGGTGTCTTTAGAAAACAACCATGATCCATAGGCATTATTTGTGCAACTTGCATCCCCAGAGTTTCTTAGCTGTTACACCAGCTTGGCATGGTTTTTTCTCCCACCATTTCTTTGGTTTCCTTGATAAATGACTCTTGCTTCCCGATAACTGAACCACCTCTTCTTCATCTTTCTGTTGTGATGCCCAGTGAAAGTTTCTGACCTGTCTTCTTACTTTAATATGAAGTCATAAATTGTTTCCAGCTTGTGTTTCTGTCCTACCTTAAATATCCCAGTTCATGAGCCTGGTTTAATTTCATCCCTGCTTGCTAGCTCCAGCATTTGGTTAAGAGATTTGGGGTTTTTTGTACAGTTAAAATCCTATACTCATAAATAGCTATCACAGTGGCCAGTTCATTTTACTGTGCAGCCAACAATGATGAGTAAAACAGACTCTATAAATCCCCTGATACACCATCCCAATAACTTTAACAAAAGAGGTAAAAAAGGATTCCTTTGGAATGACATTGAGAGAACACATGGTAACTTGTAATGAATATCCATTATTCATTAATGAACTTCCATTAACACTCATAAGCCAGTGGTGCCTCGGTGACTCAGTCAGTTAGGTGGCTGCCTTCAGCTCAGGTCATGATCCCAGAGTCCTGGGATCGAATCCCAAGCCCCTGAGTGGACCCTGTTTCTCCCTCTGCTGCTCTCCCTGCTTGTGTTCTCTTGCACTCTCTGTCAAATAAATAACTTAAAAAATATTTAAAATAAAATTTTAAAACCACTCATAAACCAATATTTACTACTGTTACAGAATGTTGCAGGCTACCAGAATCAAGCTTTCCACCGTGTAATTATTAGAATATACATATTGAAAATTCATAAAGTTATCAGTCTACAGTTTTTAGAAACCTGTTCCCTCCTACCCCTTTTTTTACATCATTTCTCACAGATTACTAACACTGACTCTGAAATCAATGGGCAAATTCTTTCAGCATCTAAGGGTATAATTCTCAGGAGTCCTGGAGTCTTGAACTCTGTAGAAGTAAAACTGTAAGAATAGTCATTATTCACATATTGTAGGCTTCTTCTCATCTACTTTTAGTTTTGTTTATCTAACATACATGAGTGAGCACCATGATATGCTGAACTTGGACAAAGTTGAATAATTGAGTTTAGTCTCCATTTGGAAAGGTAATATGTCTTCAACCAATACAGACTCTTGTGTGAATGAAGTGGATTGGAAGGGATAGATGAAATTTTGTATGTTAAAGTAGCTGGTCTTAAAGTTCTGAATAGTGATATGATAAATTTGCAGATTTTAAAGCTTGACTCAGGAGTATAGACTATGTTAACAGTTTTATCTTGGAGGGACTGGAGACCAGATTCCAAGTATTTTGATCTTTCTTAACAGCTTGAAAATATTTCTTTGTTTTTAGAAGATGGAATCTATGAAGTAATCAAGTAGCCCCCCCCTTTTTTTACTGTTTTTCTTCTTCTTCTTCTTCTTCTTCTTCTTCTTCTTCTTCTTCTTCTTCTTCTTTTCTTACTGTTACAATCATACAATTTCTCTCAAGCAGTGGGCCTTTTTCTTGGCGGGGGGAAGTGTTTCCTCCCACAAACTTCTAAAGAAAATCTACAGGTGAAAGATTTTTTAAAAATTATAACAAGATAAAGATTTAAAATGTTTAATATTTTGGGCATACAGTCAGAGTGTTAAAGCAGATTTGGCTCAACAAGTATTTAGCAACAAGTCAACTCATCACATATTTTATGATCTGTGTCAAAATCTGTCCTTTCCAACTTCAGAACAGTGGTAGAGAAGAGAGTTAACAATGATGACTGTTCAGCTCATTTATGCCCGGGACCTATTTTATTTGATCTTCACAACAAGCCTCGGAGGTGGGCACTATTATTAACTCCATTTACAGATCAGGAAATAGACACTTACACATTGTTTAGTGGCAGCTGTTATGTGCCAGTTGGTAGGATTCAAACCCAAGCCTGCCTGACGCCAAGGCATAAGTGAGGAGCCACCATACAAACTGCTCTCTTGTCTGCTGCTGTTGTCTCTCTACTATTGGGTAATTTACCTCCCTGCCTTCCTTCAGGTTGTCGGTGGGATATTGAAGCCGCAGACTTCAGATGGTTCTTGGAAGTCACGGACTAAGCAATTTCATCTCTTTTTTTAATTTTTATTTATTTATGACAGTCAGAGAGAGAGAGAGAGAGAGAGAGAGAGAGAGAGAGAGAGGCAGAGACACAGGCAGAGACACAGGCAGAGGGAGAAGCAGGCTCCATGCACCGGGAGCCCGACGTGGGATTCGATCCCGGGTCTCCAGGATCGCGCCCTGGGCCAAAGGCAGGCGCCAAACCGCAGCGCCACCCAGGGATCCCCGGCAATTTCATCTCTTAATTCCAGCCCTATTATGTGTCTGTGGTGATGGGTGGTTTTTTTAGTTTGCTTTTGCTTTGTTTTGTTTTGTTAGATTTTATTTATTATTTAATTGAGAGGCTTTGGTTTTTTTTGATAAAACACTCTGCTTTTCTTCAGTGATATATGAAAACAAAACAAAAATGCGAATGGTCCTTTTCTGACTCCTCTGCTCTACTCTTTGAGAAGTTCATGCACTCAGTGGTGCCCATAGGGCCCATTTGAATATTTGGTTTCTGTCTTTGACAGCTCTGCACATATCTGAACTAGCCAGAAACATGGACATACACCCTTCTGCAACAACTTTATCTTATATTACATTCATTTTCAGATTTTGAACTCAACCCTTGATCATAGCCCATGTATCAAAATTGTGTACAGATAATAACTAAGAAAGGAAAATAAAAATATGTTTTTCTCCAATAACTTAAATATTCTGTAATCTCATATTTCCAATGGAAGAAATTAAACACACACACATGTATCTTCACTATAAATTACAATAAATGACCTTACCATTTCAGTATTGGCTCAGCTACCGATTACGGTTAACTTTCATGGAATGTTGAGATTATACTGTTGTTTTCCTGTAGGTTACTGGTTTTTAACTGCTAAGAGGAGAAAACCAGTAGAATAAATAGAATACATTCATGATGTATTCATGATATGAAATTCAGCCTATAACTTTTCAACACCAAAAATAAGGTAATTATTTAAGTATTTCTTCACCATTTAGAGCTTTTGTTATATTTATTTAATATTTAAGATCTGACTTTTGTTTGAATACTGCTTAGGATCAGCTGTATAAATTAAAAACTTTTGATTATTTGAAAAATTATGAAATATGTGATGTTTTCCTCCATGAATCCTTTATCTTCTTTTCTGTGGCATCTTTCTGCATTCTTCATTCTTCCAGGGACTGGTGTCCTGCTGCTGCTCCCCAAACTGCCTACAGTCTCCACTGCAGATTTACTAGCCTGACAGTTGTCCTTTCCTTTCCTTTCTGCACTGAGCTCCCATTTCCTACAAGTTTTACACAGGTTGGTAACTGATAAATTAATTCAGACTAACATATTAATGGCTGACAGCTGTCTTGGGAATTTGGGGAAGAGATTTGAGAAAGGCCTCTCTCTGTGGCTTTCAAATCCCACCTGAGCAACAGATTAATTAGCTTATCTACAAGTGTGATCTTTCTCCTAAGCAAATTAATTGACAAGTGCTGGGGTTCATTTGGAAACAATATATTGGTTTTTTTTTAATAATATATTGTTTAAATATAAAATAATTCTTTCATTAGGGGCTACTGCTTGTGTTTCCCATGTGGGAATTTTTTTTTAACATCCAGAGTTGAGACTAATTCCAAAATTACATATCAGAAATTCATCTTTTTCCTAGCTTTGTTGCTACCACATATCCTATATGCATTCCTATATTAATCACTTATAAATAGGAATAAAATGTCATATAAGAATGTCACAGAACTCAATGATTATTCATTACATTGGAAGTATTAAAACAAGTGAATGATAAATATGGTAAAGTTACAATCTAGTTTTCTACAACATTAGCATTTATAAAATTATACAGGTATAAATATAGCATTATAAATTTATAATTTAAAGTGTGAAATGTTAATTCATATAAACACTAATCAAGATGGATAGAACTTTTGGAAGTGTTAAACACTCAAAATGGATAAAATATAGAATCTAATTTTTGCGTGTCATATTTGTCCCTAATGAGCAAATCAGAATAAAATAAGAAAACTATTGGCACTTTACGTCAGTGCTAATTATAGGTTCTAAATCAATACTGCTGATTAATATAAACTGACTTGTAATTTTTAATTTATACAATGTATAACCACATACTATTTCAGTTGCAGATCTCATGGATTCTATTTTTAAACTATACTACTTAATTTGGATTTCTCCCTAAGGTTTTAGAATTGGGAAAAAGAATTGGCATAGCTTTAAAAGCAGAACTGCTTTTAGCAATTATGTTGAAAGGTCCTTGTCTATGTTTCCCATCATTCAAATAACTCAGTTAATTTTCAATACTTTTGTGGACAATCTGAATCTTATGTATTTCTTTTAATTAAATAATTCTTTTTATTTTCACATGCGCCTCGCCTGATTAAATATTGTGCATCATTTTAACATTGTATTTACTTGTCTATTCTGCTTGTATGAATAGTGAATCATAACTTTTGACTAATCAGTAACTATAGACTGTAGACTATGTACTATATAGTACAGACAGTGATGTTGCCTTTTCATTATTGCATCAAATTGCAAAAATTAAATTGGACCTATATTTTCAGAGCTTAATCAGAGATAAAACTCAGATAATTTGCTTATCCTTTCTGATCTATTTTAAATGGATTTTTCTGTTTACCCGTAAATTCTTCATGTGTTTGCTATATAATATTCGTTTGGTTGTTTAACATAGATTTGTTAGGTATCTTTAATAGGCTTAGTACTAATGATCCTATTTTCTAAATAAACAAAAAAATAGAACACATGCTCTGACAAATATATTTTTGGTGACAGTGCTTTTGAATTACAGAAAGAGGACCATCCTGAACCATCTAAAACACAATGTTGCCAAAACAAGTTACTTGAAAAAAAAAATAGACATCATATAAAACAACAATAAAAAGTGATTTCTTGAATATATACTGTGTGCCAGGCACTTTATCTATAGTATGCCTAACCCTTATAGCAAATGTGCAAGGTTGGTGCTATTGTTTCCATTGTATACTTACAGAATTCTGCTGAGGTTTAGGGTGGAAGTGAGGTGGTTACGTAACTTGCCTAAGATCAAATGGCTGGTATGTGCTAAAGCTGGGTCTCAAACTCAGAGCTGGTCTAACATCAAAGCCTATGATGATCTAGTATCTCTTAGCATACAGATATTCGTGGTTAAGAAAGGATGAGGAAGGGAATCAGCAGTCAGATCTGGGTTGACTATTGGCTATTTCATTTTTTATTATTCTACTTTTTAAATTCCTTCTTTTAAATCTATGATTTTAATATCTTTTAGACAAAGCATTAATAGAATAGAATTAAATATTTATTGGGTATCTATGTGCCAGACACTGTTCTAGGAGCTGGGGAGCTAATGGTGAACAAAAATAGTCCATGCCCTCATGGAAGAAGCAAAATCAAATAATTGCAGAAATAAATGTAAAGCTGTACTTGTGGTAGGGGCTATGAGAGATATCCACATAGTGCTGTGAGAAATTATGGCAAATAGGTTTTTAACTCAGTCAAGGAAGCCTCACTAGGCTTCCAAGAGGATGGCACAGATGTTCTCTGAAGTCTGAATACAAGTAACTGGCCAAAAACAGTGAGAAGAATATTTCTGGCAGAGAAAACAGCTCCAGGATATTTTACAAGTACCAAGGATTGAAAGACGGGGAGCATGGCTGGAGAAGGCCAGAAGAAGGTTTTTGTAATAAGAACCCAAAGAATAGATGAGGGATCAGAACATACAAGATTTTGAAGGCTGTGCTAAGGAGTTTGGACTTTAAGAACAATGGGAAGACATTGAAGGTAATCAAAGTTGAAAATGACATGATTAGATCTTATTAAATGATAGCAACATCAACAATAACAAACCATGGATTTGTATGGTGATTATGGTAATAAGATTTAATAAGATTTAAATAAGATTTAAATAAGATTTAAATAAGATTTAATAAGATTTAAGTGATTTTTTTTAAAAAAAGGGATTTTTATGAGTTAGATAATGGGAATTAAGAAAAAATTAAGTGGTTTTACCATGAAATACATGTTTTGGAGATCAAGTAATTTGAGAGCTAACTATATTAATAACCACCACAACAGTAAAACAAAAAAAAGACCCTCTTAAAATGCAGTTGAAGATTAATTAAGTTCTGTTGACAAAGATGAAACGTTTTAGCTAGAAATAATGGGCTAAAATAAGAACTAATAAAAATATAAATTATTTCTAATTTTGTTTATAGCATAATTTGGCACATTTGCATATCCTTACAGAATTTGAAGTGGTGTTTTAGATGTACTTTTAAATTTGTGTGCGTAGATGGGGGTTGCACTACTGACGGTGACGCATTACTCTTGAATGTCTTTCATCCCAGCATGGTAAAAGCCTTTACAGACATTAAAATTCACAATACCTCTGACAAACAGTTTATAGGTAATTAAATTCTGTGATCTGCCCACTTGATATATGAATCAGTAACTAGTTAATATGCTCTCTTACATACTTAAAATGAAATTTAAAAATTTAAATAACAATAATGGTGCAAGCCACAGAGAAATACAAATGCATTTAAAATAGTCATGGAAACTCCTAAATTTAAAAATAGAACTCCTTTAAAAATATGTAAAATTTTATGCTTGAAATAGTTCAAGGTGGACCTAAAATATTAAAAATTAGTTCATTTTTCAAAAAATGTTTTTAATGCCCACTGTGCATTAAACATATGCTAGAAGTGGTTTATACAGTGATACATAAGCTATATCAACACTGACAACTATACTTCAGGAGCTAAGCATCTAAGGAGAAACCAACAAGGAAGCAAGTAATTATGATACAAAGTGATAAGTGCTATTACAGAGGTCTTTAAAAAGTAGCTTTTCTGCTAAAGTATGAGGACAATGGCATGTAAAAAGGCAAAAGATCTTGCATTAATAACAATCACTCCAAAAACTGTGTTAATAATAATAATACCAATTTTCCTACAAACAAAGATACATTTCTGTGCTATGGAATAGTGAAGGGCCTCACAAAATCTATAAATAAGCTGGTTCCAGCTCACTTGGTTAAGTATTGGACTTTTGATTTAGGCCTCAAGTCACTATCTCAGGGTGGTGAGATGGAGCCTGAGCCAGGCTCTACCCTGGGCACGGAGACTGCTTGGGATTCTCTCTCTCCCTCTGCTCCTCCCCAGCCCCTTCTCTCTGTTTCTCTCCCTCTCTATAAAACATTAAGGAAAAAAAAAAAAAAAGCAAAATAGCTGGTTCTGTGGCAAGCATCTAATTTAAACCTCTTATTTTATAGATATGTTAACCCCACCACTAAGAAAACTGGGTCTCCTTCACTCCTCACCAGAAGTTTAGTGAATGATGGTAGAAACTAAACCTCCTGGCTACTACTAGGGTTCTTTTCATTCCACTTCTAACATGATTTTATTTCAACTTTCTTCAAGATTCAAAGAAGGGAGAAACCTTTATTTCAGATCTCTTTAAGTTTGTACAATGGGGTTGAAAAAACACAATCCAGATTCTTCCTTTCATTCATATCCATTCATTCATTTAGAATACTTTAAATAAGGGACTACAGTAAGTCTCATATGGGTTTTTTTCTTTTTTTTTTCTTTTTTTTTTTTTAGTCTCATATGGTTTTAAAGGGGATGTTTTAGAAGGGGATGTCCCTGACCTCCTCCATCCCAGGATTTTATTAACATATAAACAAATGGGTATGATGTGTTAAAAGAGCTATGTAGGGGAATTATGGGAACCAAGAAAGAAGCGTTCAGGGTTTGGTGTCTGGGTGTGGGGGTACAGGAAGTGCTTCCTTGAGAAGATATGTGCATAGTCTAATATGTTTTAAGATTACTGGTCTTGATCTTGCAAAACAATGGCTTGGTCTGCATCATTATATCTGACTTGTACAAAATAGAAGTTTTTATTCCTGCCAATGAAAGTTACATAAGAAGTTTTTGACTCCTTATGTTTTTCCTGGGTCCTGCTTATTTTGGAAATTTTAGTACTACTTGTTGCAATTTGTTTTCTCTGACTGTTGAGACACAGTAATGAGCTTTTGTTCTTGAACAGACTGATTGCAACAGCTTTGGAATGTGTTTGTAAAATTAAAAGACAAAAACACAAAATGCTACAGTTCAGAATTTGCTTTTCATTCTATCTGCTACTTTGCTTCAAATTTTAAACTGTACACAGATAATACAAGAAACAGATAAGTGCGAATTGCAGAAAAGCTTCTGGGGTGATTGTCTCTTGGGAATCTTAATATTTGAATATACTTCACAAGGTCCAATCAGGCAATGGGGTGGACTCCAGGGGTCTACCTAATTGTGTAACCCCATTATTATGAAGAATAAAGTCACAGGCACAATTAAATTTTAGGCTTTGAGAACATGCATAGAAAGTTATGTTACTGACAGACAATTTGTAAGCCTGCAGCTATTCAAAACCCAGACATACAAAAAAAAAAAAAAACAGACAAGCAATATTCAGACTAAAACAAAACTTGTTACTTTGTTAGAACAGATAGACTATTCTTTTTTGCTGGGAAGCTAAATCCTAGGAGGGACAGAGACTAAACTAGTAATCTGTAGGTAGCAAGTCCCAAAGAGCCTTACTTTCAAAATGAGTGAGAGGGAGCCACCGTAAGACCCATGGGCCTTCCTAGAAAAGATGAGTGTTGCTCTCGTGTTGCTATTGCTGTAGCATCAGACATCAGGGGGTTTTTCCATGAGTTTGGTCAAAAGTCCTACATGAGCTCTGGGAAAGAACAGAAACAACAGAGGAATAGAGGTGAAATGTGTGGGTGTGGCTGTAACTTTGAGGGAAGGCCACTAGGACAATTTTATAGAGAGATGGGCCCAGATCACATTATACTGGGTGTCCACCCAGCCTTTTAAAAAGAGGCAAAATCAATTTAAAATGAACATAAAGGGCAGCCTGGGTGGCTCAGTGGTTTCGTGCTGCCTTCAGCCCAGGGCCTGATCCTGGAGATCTGGGATTGAGTCCCACATCAGGCTCCCTGCATGGAGACTGCTTCTCTCTGCCTCTCTCTCTGCCTGTGTCTCTGCCTCTCTCTCTCTGTGTCTCTCATGAATAAGTAAATAAAATCTTTTTTAAAAAAATAAAAAATAAAATAAAATGAACATCAAAACCCAGAAGTAGAAAAGTGGTCTCTCGGGTTATACAAATTGGGCATGATCAGTCCCACTCTTGGTAGGAGGGTGAAAGACATCATTAACCACTATGATTTTGCTGTTGTTTAGAAACATTCTTGTTATAAATACAAATACTGCATAAGAAGGAGAGAACAATACTAAACGCCAGTTATGGGCAGACACTGTGCTTAGTATCTTCTCTGAAAGGTGACAATTAACTATCTTATTAAAAACAAGCAATTAGAAAACTGAGAAATTATCAATACTTAAAGTCATCTGACCTTTGCTAGCCAATAAACTAAATGATCAAACTAATTTACTAGAGCCATAATTTTTCAAAATCCATTTTCCTTGTGTTTTTATGTATGAAAATTACCATTATTATCAACAGAGAACTGGAAAGGAGAAAGTGATGTTGAGTTGTGTTCTGTGTTCACACCACTTAAATGAGCAGTGTGGAGGCACGTCCAATGAAGCAAACTTTAGGGACTAGGATAGTGTTGCTTAGGGGGCATCCATACTTGCATTTTGTATTCTTTGTATGTAATAATATTACCAAAGACAAACTATTTCATTGTGTATTGTAAATAACACTTTTTCACAGACCCATCATAAAGTTTTCATGATATATTGTCTTCCGGTTGTCATAAAAATTACTCAGCTGCAGTAGTTAAAGACAAACAAAACCCAACTAACCTTATTTTTTATTCTTTTTTAAAAGATTTTATTTATTTATTTGAGAGAGACAGAGCACAAGTGGGGGTTGTGGTAAAGGGAGATGGAGGGGGAGAAGATTCCTCTCTGAGGGCAGAGCCAGATGCTGACGCAGGGCTGGATCCCAGGACCTCGAGGTCATGATCTTAGCGGAAGTCAGACACTCAAAGGACTGAGCCACCCAGGCACCACCACTTACTTTTTATTCTTATTATATACACAATATATGCCAACTGCAGAAAAGTCAAAACAAAAAGAAAATATTTATTTTATTTTTTTTAAAGATTTATTTATTTATTTATTCATGATAGACAGAGAGAGAGAGAGAGAGAGAGGCAGAGACACAGGAGGAGGGAGAAGCAGGCTCCATGCCAGGAGCCCGACGCGGGACTCGATCCCGGGACTCCAGGATCGCGCCCGGGCCAAAGGCAGGCGCCAAACCGCTGAGCCACCCAGGGATCCCCCAAAGAAAATATTTAAAATAAAAATTAAAAACACCAATTAACCCATCAGTCCAGAAATACATGCTGGCCAGTGTTAAAATTTTGATACATCTTTAAGACATATTATACATACTATTTTGTAACTTCTTTTTTCATCTGAACCATATATTAAAAATACCTTTCCATGGGAATAAAACACTTGTACAACATCATGTCTAATGGCTGGCAGTACAGTACTTCATTGTTTGGATATACTATAATTTACTTAATCCCTTTTTGCTAACTATTTGAATTGCTTTCTTTTTCTTTTGTTTTTTTTTTCTGTTCTACTAATATAAATAGAACTTCGATAGACATTCTTATATATAAATATTTGCTTACAGTACCCAAAATTTCTGGGGAATATAATTCTAGTTAAAAAAAAAAAAGGTGGGCAAAATTTATTCCTTGAAGATGAATACATGAAAATTGGTATCCACATCTCTAATGTCTAAGATGACATCTTTCCCCAAACAGCTGGTCATTTGTATTTCTCCCTTTATAAGGGGCTTCATGTCCTTTGCCCATTATTCTATTGGGTTTTTTCCTTCTCTTTGTAAGGAAATGACATAAGTATAACCCATAGACCTTATTCAGATTTTATATGCACTTGTGTGTGTATGTGTGCATGTGTATAAAGTTCTATGCAACAGTTTGGTCAAACTGTTTTCCAGAGTGACTGTACCATTTTACATTCCCACCAGCAATGTATAAGTGACTCAACTTCTCCACTTCTTTGCCAGCATTTGGTCTTAGCATTTTTCATTATTTTAGCCATTCTTATAGGTGCATAATAATATCTCATTATGGTTTTAATTCGCATTTCCCTGATGGCTAATGATATTGAACATCTTTTCATGTGTGCCATCTGTCTATCCTCTTCAGTGAAATGTCTGTTCATGGTTTTTGCCTATTTTTCTAATTGAATTGTTTTTGTAACTGCTGAATTTTGAGAATTCTTCATTTATATATATATATATACATATTTATATCTAAAACTTCATTTTTATATATGTGTATGTAAATGTATATACACACATACACACATGCATACATAAAATTAAAAAGCTTTTGCAGGACACACAGGTGGCTCAGTGGTTTGGCGCCTGCCTTTGGCCCAGGGCATGATCCTGAAGACCTGTGATTGAGTCCCACGTCAGGCTCCCTGCATGGAGCCTGCTTCTCTCTCTGCCTCTTTCTCTTCCTGTGTCTCTGCCTCTCTCTCTGTATCTCTCATTAATAAATAAAATAAAATAAAATAAAATAAAATAAAGCTTTTGCAAAGCAAAGAAAATCATCAATAAAACAAAAAGGCAGAAATGGGAGAAATATTTGCCAATAATATAACTGACAAGGAGCTACCATCCAAAATATTTAAAGAACTCATGCAACTCAGTAACAACAACAAAAAACCCACAATCTGATTGAAAAATAAGCAGAGGATCTGAAATTTTTCTTCTTTTTCTGTAAGTTTTATAATTTTTATGTTTTAAGTTTAAGTCCATGACCCATTTTTAGTTAATTTTTATGTAAAGTGTAAGTTTTAGGTTGATAAAAGTTTTTATTTTATGGCCTATAGCTGTCCACAATGACTCCAGCACCATCTATTTAAAAAGCTCTCCTTCTTCCATTGACTTGCTTTTGCACCTTTGTCAAAAATCAGTCAGGCCTGTTGTTGGGATTATTTGTAACTCTATTCCATTGATCTGGAAACAGTGTCTACTGGCCCTGTTTATTCTTTTTTATCTTTTGAGATTTATGATATGTTTTGCTTCTGGTAAGATAAGGAAGGTCATCTTTATGCCTCTTCTTTTTCAAAAATGTTCTTGCTCTGGTGAATCAGTATAGCCTAGTGGTAAAGAGTTTAGGTTCCAAAAACAAACAGTGGCTTCGCCACTCAAGTAGCTATGGGGCCTTGGGCAAGCAAACTGAAATGAAAATGAAGCTGTGGAACTAAATACTTAATGTCTACAGAGTGAGGTAATGTTTGACACACAGTAAATGTATTAGTCTGGTCGTCTAACATTGTAATAAAAAACCCCAAAACGTCTTACTTGAAAGAAATAAACTTACTTCCTGCTCATGCAACAGGCCAATGTGGGTGTTCCTGATAAGGTGACTTCCTTGAGCAATTCTCTTCTAAACTGTGACTCAATACGTAGACTCCTTAATTCTTACTTCCTTCTTGTGGCTTCACCATCTCTAGGTCTTTGGAGTATTTTCATTTTCTTGGTGGGAAAAGAGAACGGGGAGCAGAGAAGTGGTTGAGAGGGTCCCCTCCCCACCGCCTGGCTCCCAAAGTGGCTCTTTCTCCCATATGACATTGGCCAGAATTTAGTCACGTGGACACAACTCACTGCAAGGAAGGCTGGGAAATGTTTTCTGTGTACCCAGGAGAAAAGGTAAACACATGCTAACACACATAGCAGATGTCTCTGCCTCTGTTAAATGATTAAGAATGTTAGGGCCTAGAATGGGGAGATGTCTCTATAAAGCATAGGAAATTGAGAAGAGAAAGGAATGATGAGAGAGTGGCAGACACATAGAGATGGAGGAGAAATATTTCAAGCAGAAGTACCAAGGGAAAGGCCTCAGTCTGGACCCTTTTGAATGGATCTTTCTTACATTTTCCAAATGGTTACTCCTACTGTAGAGGAAAGTTATCTTGTAACCACCTTTCTGAACCTCTCTTATTAGTGGTAATAGTTTTTGTAGTTGACTCTTGGTTTTCCAGACAATTAGACCATCCACACATAACGATAAATTTCTCTTATTTTATTTTTTTTTAATTTTATTTATTTATGATAGTCACACACAGAGAGAGAGAGAGAGAGGCAGAGACATAGGCAGAGGGAGAAGCAGGCTCCATACACCGGGAGCCCGACGTGGGATTCGATCCCGGGGTCTCCAGGATCATGCCCTGGGCCAAAGGCAGGCGCTAAACTGCTGCGCCACCCAGGGATCCCATATTTCTCTTATTTTAAAGTATCTACATCATGTTCCTTTGTCTTGTCTCGTTTATTAGCTAGCTTCCTGAACAGATATAAACAATAGCAATAATAGTGGGGATCTTTTATTGTTCCTAATTTTTATGAAAATGGAAGGAGTTTTAATATTAGGTTTGAAATTTGCTGTTTATGTTTTATTGTGACTTTATTTATACTTTGGTTTTTGACAAAGTGGGAACAGACACTGAATTTTACCAACTTCTCTTTTGTTATCTCTCAAAGCAATCTTAGATTATTACTCTTTTTAATGCATTTCTGTGGTGAAATTTACTTATTGATCTCTTAATGTTGAACCATCTATACATTCTCAAAATAAGCCCTTCTCAGGATGTGTTTTTCTAATAACATATTACTGGATTTGATTGCTTATATTTTACTTGAGATTTTTTTACATCAGTTTTCATAAGTTATATTAATTTGTGGTTTTCTTTTTTGTGTACTATGTGTCTCAGATTTTGTTCTCTGGGTTATTCTAACTTTGTAAAATGAATAATAAAGCTTTCCATAGCATTCTATTTTCTAGAATGGGTTGTGGATATTATGGATTATGTATGCCTTAAAGTTATGAGCCTGGAATCTATATTCACTCTTTATTGATGAGGAAACTTTTTGTTTCTCAAGTCTATATAGAGCAAATGGAAATTTAAAACCCCAGTCATAAAAGGCATTTGCTTTCTGCAAAAGCCTATTGTTTCTCTATCATGGTTTATTATCCCTAACGATTGTAGAGATGTCTTGCAAATAAGGGATTCTTCTCATCTGATAGAACAGAATTTACAGAAAGCCTCAATAATCTGACAAGGAGGGGAAATGAAACTCTTCTATATTTGTGAATTTCCCATATATGATCAGCCAGCGGTTAGCTGTCCCTCCCATTTCAGCCCCTACTGCAGCTTCACTTTTAGACTAGGGGGAGGCCTACAATGTCAGCCTTACAATCTCTCAAAAATATTTTTTCTGGTTATGAGGCTCTCTGCTGCTACCAAAACCCACTAGAAACTAGAAACTGATTGAAGTCCAGTCTTTGAACTGATGCTTTCTGAATCCTGAGGCTTAGAAGGAAATGTGAGAGATCACTTCTAGCCTCCCTGTTCTAGCCTCCCTGCTCCTTTAGACTCCACAAAACTTGCACATTATAGTTTGAAGCATAAATTTCTCCAAAGCTTATTGAGAAAGTAATATTGTCCCTTTGTTTGCTGGCCTCATGTTCACTCTATAGAAACAATAGCTCTCCGTGGCTGTACAGCAGATTTGGTCTTTTCTTGCCTTGCTCAGAGAGCCCAAGAGCAAAATTAAAGAGCTTTAGTAGCCGTTCTTTGTCCCTGTTCCACCTAACAAAATTCATTCTGTTTATTTTAACCACTTAATATCAAAATCCCTTAAAATGTAGAGAGGATATCCCCAAAGGAAAAAAAAATCTAAATGGCTAATAGACATCTGAAAGAATAATAAATACCTTATACCTTATTACCAATCAGGAAAATGCAAATTTAAGCCACAATGAGGTATTACTGCATAGCCACCAGAATGGCTAAAAAGAAAGGCAGTATCAGGTATTCGTGAGGATATACAGTTACTGGGACTTATATGATGTTGTTGGTGGAGTGACAATTTGTATGAGCACTTTGGAAGACAGTTTGACCATTTATTACAGCTAAAAATATGTATATCCTATGATCCAACAATTCTATTCCTATCTATACATTCATACGTTCAAGACACACGTACAAGAATATTCATAGACAAAAACTGCAAACAACTCAATGTTAATCAACAGAAAAATGGATAAATTGTGGTGAATGCATAGAATACCACATTGCAACAATAATGAATAAACTACAGGTATGTGTAACAACATAGATGAATCTCATAAACATTAGAGTATACACTGTGTTCTCTGTTTTTTCACACAGGTGGTTTTTTGTGATAGTTCCTTAGACTATATACTTATTTTGTCTATTTTTCTGTGTATTTTGCAATGGAAAAGGTAAAAATGTGTTTGTATGCATACACATATATACAGTATATACATTCTCAAATTCTTGTATGGTATACTGAACATAATTTTATCTTTTCTTAAAAATTTAGAGGCACTATAATAAACATTTATTATGGGTCTATAATATAATTGATTTATGTAGGATTTTTTTGTCCTAACATTAAATGACTTCAAATCCAGGCTTTTAAAATTCTTATACTTGCTTCTGAGTGTGTGTCTTGATTGGAAGTAGTTCTGAGTCATCTTCTAACTGGTAGAAATTGTGTCCGATTTTTAGGTCAGTGGGGAGTTATCTCTACTTTACACTGAAGTACATGATACCATGAATATGAATACGTATCATCTTTTTTGTATTAGAAAGACCTTAGGGGTGCCTGGGTGGCTCAGTCGGTTGACTGTCTGACTCTTGGTTTTGGCTCAGGTTGTGATCTCAGAGTCATGAAATTGAGCCCCATATTAGGCTCTACACTAAGCGTGGAGCCTGCTTAAGATTCTCTCTCCCTTGCCCTCTGCACCCCCTCACTCAAATGCAAGCTATCTCTTTCTCTAAAAAAGAGAGATTTTTTTCTCTAAAAAAACAGCTTATTTAAAAAAATTATTTATTTGACAGAGAGACAGAGAGAGGGCACAAGCAGGGGGAGTGGCAGGCAGAGAGAGAGAGGGAGAAACAAGCTTCCTTCCCAGCAGGAGCTGGACTCAGGGCTTGATCCTAGGACCCTGAGATCACAACCTGAGCAGAAGGCAGACATTCAACCAACTGAGCCACTTAGGCGCACTCCCTCCCCGCAAAAAAAAAAAATAGTTTAAAATAAATTTAAAAAGAAAGATCTTAAAAACATGAAAAGAGAAAATTCCTCTAGATGATTTCAAGACAAAATTAGTCAATTTTCTGACTTACTTGGTGTATCACTGTGATGACATTATGCACAGGTGTTATTTCTTCTTAAAGATAATTTTATGAAAAAAAAAAGATAATTTTATGGATGTAGAAACACCATTCATTCAAAGTCAGCATAAGATAGACTTCTCGGCAATCAAGGAAGGAATTTCTAGGAGTGATCAGCCTCATTAAATGTTGTGGACAAATCAAGAGGCATGAGGACTGCAAATAAGCGGTGGAAGGAAAACCAGGTAGCAGAGGGTTAGAGAGAATGAGTCCTATGGAATGTGGGGGGTGGTGTGGAGCAAGAAAAAAGAGTGGAAGTAAGGACAAGTAGGGGCATTTTTCAAGATGAGACCTGTATATAGTTAATATAGTTGAATGGATCCAGTAGAAGAGGCAATAACTGATTAAGCCAGGCTTCAAAGGAGACTTACAATAAAGGTGATAAAATCAACAATCTAGATAGAGGGTTAATCTTGGGAAAGTAAATGTGCATGTGTGTGCGTGTGTGTGTTTAGGTGAGTGGCCGGAGAGAAGACAGAGGAGTTGTCAGCTAGTGAGGATAAACACCCAAGAGTGCAAGGATCTTCTGTTTTCTTCCCAAATAGAGTGTATGTCTCTAGAACAGTGGCTGGCATATAGAAAATACTTAGAAATATTCGTTAGATGAATAGACTTCGACATCTAATCAATCTCAATTCGAATCCCAGCTTTTCTACTTGCATACTGTGGCAACTTGAACAATGTCTTTACTCTGCTAAACCTCAGCCTTATTATCTAATATAACAGGAATAACAATCTAGAATGTATTTTTTAAAAGATTTTATTTATTTATTCATGAGAGACACAGAGAAAGAGGCAGAGACACAGGCAGAGGGAGAAACAGACTCCATGCAGGGAGCCCGAAGTGGAACTCAGTCCTGGGTCTCCAGGATCACGCCGTGGGCTGAAGGCGAGGCTAAACTGCTGAGCCACCCGGGCTGACTCCTCAATCTAGAATGTATTTCTAGACCTGTTTGTAATGCATACCTTTAATCTGAGCCATTATGACTTTCTTATATTATACTTATATAATAAGCTCAGTGCTTGGCAAAGTGCTTTATACCAAGTAGTTCTCAAAATGATTTTTTAAAGGATTTTTACTTATTTTAGAGAGAGAGAGAACGTGGGGGATGTGGGAAGGGTGCAGGAGGAGAGGGAGAGAATCCCAAGCAGACCCGAGCTGACCATGTAGCCAGACATAGGGCTAATCCCACGACCCTGAGATCACTGATGAAGCCAAAACCAGGAGTCAGACACTCAACTGACTGTGCCACCCAGGTGCCCCTCACTAAATGAATTTTAAATGAATTTTTATACTTCACTGTAAGGAATAAACTTGCTTTACCTGCAAATCACAATCTTTAAAATTTTAGGGGGAGTTTTCTAGTTGTGGGGCCTTAATTTTGTTAGGATAACATAAAAGACATATTTTTGTAAAATTATAAAAATTGCTTTTTCTAAAAGTTGGTTACAAAAATTCATGTAAGTTTTGAAATATTTTGTCCTTTAGCTCCCAGGTCCAAATATGTAGCATCATATTCTGGCATTTTCTCTAACTTCATCGGTTAGGAAGGCAGCTATAGTGGATCAGGGCTAAAAGGTAGCTTTTAAGGCTGGAGGGGGACATGTAGGCGTATGTATAGAATATAAAGGGAAAGCACTGTCAACTTTCCCTCTGGAAAGCTCTGAAATGTAAATAGCTTTACTGAAGATTGTTTACATCTAAATTAACAATGGAAAAAAAGTAGTGTTCTCATGATGCCTTCTAAGTTTAAAACTTGACTGCCCATTTCTTATGAGAATGTCTACATCTATTGCCATTAGGGATTGCCCAAGATTCTCACCTATGGCCTTAAATGAATATAACTGCTGCTGTGAGAGACATCAGAAAAATCCTGACTTATGACTAAGACATAAGCATTACATGACAACTCTAAGTGCATTTACAATTTTACCTTTTTGGAAAAAGTTAATGGCAAAGTAGTATTTATATTATTTATTGTTTCTCAGAAGTCAGCATCCCAAATCTCACAACTATTTTAATTAGTCATGGCAGAAAACATTTTATGATTAATTTACTATATGCTTTTTGCCCCACAGAACTCACATTTTTGAGACACTGACATCAACATATAGGACATACTAACACAAATAGCTCTAGCAAGAATTTAAACCATTATCAAGACTACATATAGTTGTAAAGTTTATATTACTTAGTAGCACATCCATACAAAAGAGTAATAAGGTGATAGGATGCTCTGAAGAAATCAAAGCAAAGGGAAGAAATTTTTAAAGGTAGGGTGGGCTTGAATATGTTAATAGCCAAAAAGAAAGGAGCAAGTAAAGTGGGGAGACCTTGAGAAGGAAGTCAGAGAATAATGTCCTGGAGGTTGAAAGAAATGTGATCAAAGGCACAGATATAACCTTGGAAAGGAGAAGACAATGGGGAAAGAAAAAAGAGTGGCCTGAAAATATAAGAAAATTTGGGTTGAGAACAGATGTCATATTGAATGGCCCAGATATTTATTAGGAGATAAGGTGATGAGAGCAAGATAAGGCTAAGAAGGAAAGATCAGGTTGGTGGCTTGAGAAAAATGAAAAGAGGTTTAGAAAACCTGTTGTAGGGTATTCAACAAAATGTCAGCATGAGAAGTCTTAAAAGGAATTTAGTCTATCTATGAAGACCCCTAAGATTAAACACGACATTTTTGTAATATCTTGCAATGATCAATCAGGAAGAAGCAACAGAAAAAGCAAATGTTGGGGGCTACTCATGGTGGGACAGTGAGATATTTCGGAGAGCTGGTGAATGTCTTGGGCATTCTTATACTTCGGATGGGTACTTGAACACAGGAAATAACATCAAGAGATTTATTTATTTAGCAAATATTATTAGCATATTAATATTTATGTACAAATATTATACAGTAATATAGTAGTCCCCCTTCATTCATGGGGGACATTTTCTAAGACCCCCAGTGGATGCCTTAAACCATGGATAGTACTGGACCCTATATATACTATGTTTTTTACTGTACATACATACATGTGATAAAATTTAATTCATAAATTAAACACAGTAAGAGATTAACAGCAATAAGTAACAATAAAATAGAACAGTTATAACAATATACTATAATAAAAGTTATATGTATATGGTCTCTCTCCTTCAAAATATCTTATACTGTACTCACACATCTTGTGATGATGTGAGATGATAAAATGCCTACCTCATGGGGCATCTGGGTGGCTCAGTGGTTGAGCATCTTTCTTCAGCTCAGGGCATGATCTTAGGGTCCTGGGATTGAGTCCTACCTACATCAGGCTCCCCGCAGGGAGCCTGCTTCTCCCTCTGCCTGTATCTCTCCTTCTCTCTGCCTGTCTTTCATGAGTAAATAAATAAAATATTTTTAAAAATGCCTATCTGATGAGGTAAGGTGAACGAGCTAAATGTCATGACTTGGTGTTAGGCGACTGTTGAACTTCTAATGACTCGTCAGAAGGAGGATCACCTGCTTTGGACAGCGGTTGACTGTGGGTAACTGAAACCTCAGAAAACAAAACTACAGATAAGGGGAGGACTACTATATCCATCAACTTCAGTAGCTTTTGTTATCCTATTTCTGGAAACTGTTCCTTAATCTATAGCCTCAATCCTGATTTCTCTTTTGATAACAGGGCCTGGTCTTTCCCCTATGGGGCATCTCTGCTTTAGATTTAGATATGTTCCATATCTAAAATTAAATGTTTCAGCTTCCTCCCAAACCTATTTTTATACCCAGTTATCCCACTTCTGTTAATGATGTTACTTTTCTAATATCCTAGACCTAAAATCTCTGAGTCATCTCGGACTTGCCCTCTCCCTTCCTTAATGTGTCATTAAATACTATCCTTAAATACTTCCACTGAAATATTTCTCCTGGCTTTTCTTCATTTCCATTGCCAAGGCAATAATTCAGGCTGTTCTTGTTCCACACTGGTACATCTATGCCTTCTCAATTGGTTTTCCTGTTTCCAGGCCTACTGAATCCAGTCTGTCCTACATATCACACCCAGATTAATCTTTATAAAAGGTTAATTTGATAAGTCATTCCTCATCTCAAAAACCTTCAAGGAGCTATGTGTGGTAGAGTCCTGAAAGAAACAAGAAGATCCTAGAGGACATCATAGTCCAATGAGAATGGGGCAGTTTATGTAGTCAGGAGGAGATGTTGATTTAGAGGAGGCTTCCCTGAGGAGTTCATATGAGAAAAGAGAATGGACACGAGAAAAATGAGATACATCAGGGTTTAGGAAATAGATTGAGGAAGAAGAGGTGATGCCACAGAGACTCAGGAAAGTTAGATGGGTTGAAAGAGAACCAGGGGAGAGTGTGTCATAGAGGCCAAGGTAAAAGACGGTATCAAGGAACAGAGTTTGAATAAGGTGGACTCTTGCCTGGCAAGAGTCCCTTGGATTTGGCAATTAGGGTGTCAGAATCAAGAGCAAGGGAGCATAGGGAAATTATGGAGGATTGAGAAATAAAGAAATAGAAATGAGGAACATGGATGTCCTTTTTAAAATGTTGGTTAAGGAGAGAAGAGAAACAATGCTGAAGATAAAGAGAGATGAACTTAAGAATTCCCCCCCACACCCAAGGACAGAGACTTGCACTAGATTATAGCCTGAGGGTAGAGATCTCAGCGGTGGAGAATTTGATATTAGATAGAGGGAAGACGATTGACTGAGTGACATCCCCAAGGAGATCTGGGGAGATCCAATCTAATGAGGAGAAAAACGTCTTCATCCATTTATAATCACCTTCTTGCTATATACATGATAATTCTTGACTATATATATGTTATGGTTGTATATGGCTAAGGAAATGATGCATTACGAAATGACTACATGATTTTTTGCAACTCGAAGGGGTAGAACTGGATGAATCATTTCAGAAAACTTAAGGAGTTGCTAATAACCTCAGCTTGAAAGAGCTTAATCATTCATTAAAGTTCAAAGGTGTCAGTCACTATTTGCCATGAAAATCAGCTGAGTGATTAAGAATATATTTCAGGCTGAAAAGTGGATGTATCTGTTTTCTATTGCCTGCTCTAACAAATTACCAGAAACTTAGTGATAGGTCAGAAGCCCAACACAGGTCTCATTGGGCAAAATCATAGTTGTTGGTGGGCTAGGTTCCGTTCTGTAAGCCTCTTGGGGAGAATCTGTTCCCTTGCCTCTTCCAGTTTCCAAAGACCACAAAATTCCTTGGTTTGTCACCCCCTTTTCTCTATTCCAAACCAGCAACATCCTTCTAACCTTTCTTCAATGTCATCTATCTATGACCACACTCATGAAAACTTCCTCACTTTTAAGGACTCGGGTGATTTGATTGGGCCCACCTAGATAATCTGGGCATAATTCCCCATCTCAAGGTCCTTAACCTTAATCACATCTGCTAATTTCTTTTGCCTTGTAAAATAACACATTCACAGTTTCTGAGGAATAGGTTGTGCACTTCTTTGGGGGCTATTATTCTGCCCACAACACTGGAACTGAGGTCTTTATTTTAAGAGGGAAGTTTGAAATGGGAAAAATAACAATGTTTAATATTTGTGTTTTATACTTGAAGTAGGCAAAATGCTGGCTTTGGTAGAGAAACTGGTTTCTAGATGTCAGGTATGTAGTGTCTAAATGCTAAGAAGTTATTGAGAAACAGTTTGCTGGTAGCTTAGAGTGAAATTTCAGTTGTGCTAAGGAAATAAGAGAGAGATATTTTGACCTAAACATTTAGACTAGAGAAAATAAGGTAGTAGAATGTCTCCTGGGTCCTAGGTATGATGATGGCAACAGGAATAAAAGGGAGAAAACCCTAAATGTTTTCATTTATAGGCACCTGTAGCATTAGCACATGTTTCAGCAGGAATTCTTAGATTAGAATTTAGTGATATATTCAGAAATGGATTCTGAATTTTAAATGTCTTCATTCTCTCTCTTTAGCCATAATTGCCAGTCTATGGATACATGAAATATGGGGCTAGTTATTGGTGTCAAACTTGCAGTATTTACAATGCTAATACCATGCTTTAACCACATGAGATAAAATTGGTTAAAAAAAAGATATGATCCTAAAAAAAAAAGATACGGCCCTAATTATATTATAATTTGACTATTATAAGTGTTATTTAAATATTATAAGAAATAGTATAAGAAAAATGAAAGATAATAATGCTTTTCTAGACTATTATATGCTATTATACTATTATACTATTATATTTTGAGTGCCGCTGTGTTCCAGGCATTGTAGTACATATTTTTTAAAAGATTAAAAAACAGATTTTTAAAATTGTATGGTAATACTTAAAATGATATCTGATAGTAGGTTATAGCGTGAACACTAAAGGGAAAGTAAAAGAGGAACAAAATATATTCCAGTATTTTATACTCCAGTATTAACATAAATTAGTTAGTAAATGGGATGATAAATATTAGTGCAACTTTTATCTGAGAGCTAGTTTACAGATAGCTAGTTTTAGCTTGCAGATAAACTAAAACCTAAAAATTAGGGATGCCTGGGTGATTCAGCCGTTGAGTGTCTGCTTTTGGCTTAGGGCATGATCCCAGAGTCCTGGGATCAAGTCCCACATCGGGCTTCCTGCATGGAGCCTGCTTCTCCCTCTGCCTGTGTCTCTGCCTCTCTGTGTGTGTGTCTCTCATGAATAAATAAATATTTAAAAAATAAAACCTAAAAATTAGTTTTGTAGTTGGTAAAAATGAGAAAAAGAACCCTCTATTTCACATTTTAAAACCTTCTACTTGTTCCTTATATGTCTTTTTATTTTTTATTTTTATTTTTTTTATTTTCTTATTTTTATTTATTTTTTTTTTATTTATGATAGTCACACAGAGAGAGAGAGAGAGAGAGAGAGGCAGAGATACAGGCAGAGGGAGAAACAGGCTCCATGCACCGGGAACCTGACGTGGGATTCAATCCCGGGTCTCCAGGATCGCGCCCTGGGCCAAAGGCAGGCGCCAAACCACTGCGCCACCCAGGGATCCCTTTATATGTCTTTTTAAACACAATAATAAACTGGCTGAACATAGTATGATTTGGTCTGTAAATTGGTATATAACTAATTATTAACATAAACAATCTAGAGAGGGTTTTTTTGGTAACATATAATCTAAATTCTATCTCCACATTAAGATGAAAGCAGCCATCCATTGGACTTTTCTTTCACTGTAATCAAATTAAACTCATATTTTATACATCCATCTGACCATTCATTCATCCAACAAAAATGTGTTGAACTCCTGTCATGGGAAAGGTGCTATGCTAGGCCCTGCAAAATACTTAACATAGACATCTGTACTTTTTATTTGCAGTTCTAAACTTATTTCCAGTTTTGAGTGAAAGACCATGTTTTATTAAATCATCTATCTGTCTCGACCTGCCTATTTACCATCTAATCTCTATATCTTACAAATTTTTATTCATCTTTCTACTCTGAAAATTCTCCCTTCTCTGTCCCCTATCAAATCTTCTCCCAGAGGGAACCAGTGTGTTATTTTTCTATATATCCTTCCAGATGCATTTTATGTATCAAGCAAATGTATATACATATTAAATTTCCCATACATATTTATCTGCATTTTTTCCTTTTTTTCAACTTCCTTGTTCTTTCTTACATCTGCATACTATTCCATTATATGGACATATCATTTATTTAATTATAGGCATTTCCATTAATTTTAAAATATTTAATTCAATTTTAGTCTATTCCTAACAAAGCCAAATAGTCTTATATTCAACTATATTTGTGGATATCTTCCTAGAGATGGAACTTGTATTTACAAGTATCTACTAGTAATGTAATACATTCCTAGGATGTATTTGTAATCTTGAATAAATATTGTCCATTTGCCCTTCATAGAGGTTGTGCCTGGTTCCCCATAGGCTTACCAACAAATGATGATGATCTTTGCAAATCCAAAGGATGAACAATGTCATCTCAGTGTAGTTTTATTTATTTATTTATTTATTTTTTTCAGTGTAGTTTTAATTTGTATTCTCTTATGATGAGTAAGGTTGAGAATCTTTTTATATATTTTAAAGCCATTTGTGTTTCCTTTTCTGTTTCTCTTGGGTTGTGGTGGTGTTATTACTTATACAATAAGGCAATAGCAAATTATTTATACATTAGTGAAGCTAGCCCTTTGCCAATGAGTTGCAAATACATAATTTTCCCTCAGTTTGATAATTGTCTTACAACTTTGTGATAGCTTTTGTCACGTAAATTTTATATTTTACGTGATTTTTATTTTATAGAATTATTTTAATTTTTATTTTATAGAATTATTTTTATGGGTGGGCTTTGTGTTAGACTTTCCCCACTCTGAGATAACTCTTAAAATTCTCCATGGACTCTAGTACTTTTTTTCCCTCTAGTACTTTTATGATTAACAGACATTCTTAATCATTTTAAGTTCTAAATGGTTTAGTGCATAGGATCAGTTTCCCTATTTCAATTTACATCTGAGCTAGATTATCAAATCAGTCCCAGGAAATATAGTTGTAAGGAGCATGGACTTTGGAGTTGATAACTTGAGTTTTTCTGCTTCTGGGTTGTAAGATCTTGAGTATGCTACTTAATTAACCTCTCTGAGCCTCAACAGCTTCATCTGTAAAATGGAAGTAATAAATAGTACTTAGTTTGTTGTGAGAATCGTGAGGTGATTCATTTAAAGCCCTCATTTAGCACAATGCTTCACAATCAATGCTGGAATGCTGGAATCACTCATTAAATGTAAACTATTGTGATAATGATGATAGCCATAGACTATTCTTTCAACTGATACTACCACCCCAAAATTCATGACTTTAATCACTAGGGCTTGAATAAAAAAATGCATCCCAAATTTGCCGTTACCACATTAGCATCAACAATCCAGTCGTCTCTAACCATAGTTCTCAACCTTGGCAGTATATTAGAATTACCCGAGTAGATTTTTCAACTCCAAAAGCCTGGGTCCCTACCCCGGATATTGTTTAACTGGCCTGGGGTATGGCTCAGGCATCAGTATTTTTTAAAAATCCCTCTGATGATTTCAATGGGCAGCTAAAGTTTAGAACCATTATCCTAACACTAGGCCAGTGATTTCAGACGTTAAGGAAAACATGTTCATTGCTTCTAAAGAAAAGTATACAGAAATTTCTATAAGTCAACTGCAATGAATTATTTAGGAAGACATTAAAAAGAGAACATAAGGAGTTGAGACTGATGTCAGATACAGATATTTAGGAAACAAGTTACAAAGTTGAAGATATTCCTTGTATATACTTCTAAGACATCTTTCTCAGAAGATCTTAGGGCAGCTATACTTAAGTACTTTTATTAACCGTTCCTTAGGTATAAAGGATATAAAGGGTTTATATTTGTTAGATGTGTTAACTGAAGCATGGAGACAGGACTCGTCAGCTCTTCAAATTTAGGATTCTCATTACCCCTATTCTTGAAGATAAGTTCCTGGATAATTCTCAGAAATACATTATTATCTCTGATTATGAGTAATACAGCTTATCCCTTTATAATTTTAGCAGTTTGGGAAGGATTTGGAATGGTACTTTAGCTCACTTATAGATGCAGTGTGGGATGGGTATACAAGAAAACTAGATATTATCAAATCCAAGGGGAAAAGCACAGTGGTCTAGAGAAATTGAACAAAGAGTCAAGAGGCCTAGATTTCAGTTACTGAATTTAAGTTTCCTCAGCTTCAAAATGAGAGAATTAAGAGTTCCCAAAGGTTTCTTTCAGCTTTAAGTAATTAATTACTATGTCACCACGCCACCTAAGTAAAGCCTTTCTTAATCAATAGAAAAAAGGAAAAGTATTCTAGCTCAAGCTTGAAAATACATTTTTCATAGATTTGTTTTTACATACATAAAGCAGTGTACTTTCTCAAATATTAAACTAGTCTTGATGATATTAGACTAATATATGTCCTGCCTACCTAGGATATTTACATTTTACGTTTAAGTGGGGGCAATTGGTGTCTTCATTCAGAGAGGTGACTAAAGGAGAGTGAGGGATGATCCTGAGACCTGTGAGGAAATGTTGGAATACAAGCTTTCTATTGCCTTTCAAATCAAGCCCCATGGATGACTTCATTTGGGACAGATCATTCGTCCTCCTATATTTACTTCTAATCTTTCTACTTCTCTTTTTGCATTATATTACTCATGATCATTAGTACTCACACAATTCTTGTTTTTGTTGTATTTACATCATCTCTTTCCTAGAAGATGATTGTACATTTTTTTAAAAAACCTTTTTGATTTGAGAAAGAGTGAGAGAGCACAAGCACGGGGAGGGACAGAAGGAGAAGGAGAGGCAAGGAACCCCAAGCCCACTCCACACTGAGCCCAAGCCCAATGAGGTGCACTTAATCTTACAACCCCAAGATCATGACCTGAACTGAAACCACGAGTCAGATGTTTAACTGACTCAGGCACCCAGGCACCCCAGATTGTACAATTTTTAAGGCCAGGATACATTTATAGTGTATTTCATGAGCTAGTAGTGTCTTAGCACATAAGAAAAGCCTGATAAATGTTTAATTAAATTGTTAAAAAATTAAAATATTTTAATTTCATTTTTTTATATGATACTTTAATTTTCATAGTTTACAATACTTTCAATTTTTTCACACATGGTCTTATTTCATGACAGTATCCTTAACTACTTCCTGAAATAGCGATGAGCTTTTGATTCTCAAAAGCCTAGAAGTAGTAATAAAGAGTTAATCGTGATAGCAAAATATGAAATAAACATCTTAGGTAACTTTCAGTAATAAGTGTGTAGGATAACTTTAAAAGAAGTATGATTTAGGTCTGCCTGGGTGGCTTATTCAATTAAGTGTCAGCCTTTGGCTCAGGTAGTGATTCTGGGGTCCTGGGATCCAGTCCCTCATCCAACTTCCTGTTCCACAGGGAGCCTACTTCTCCTTTGGCCTCTCTCTCTGTCTCTCCTGAATAAATAAATAAAATCTTTAACGAAATAAACAAAAGTAGTATTATTTTGAGGTAACTTAGTCTATCAATTTGATCAAGTAGTATAAACACATCAAAACTAAACTAATATGTTAATTATAATTTACTAAATATATATTATTGTGAATTAACAATGAACAACTGTATAACATTATTAAATATCACAAATCATTAAAATAAATGCTATGTATGTAACTCAGAGAATTGAGTAATGATAGTATCGTAGTATTGGTATCAGCATATGGTGGTAGGGAAATAGTATTCTGATAATGTAGAATAAAATTTCAATTTTAAGTTAGTACTAAAAAGAATCCAATTGTCTAAAAATCTGTATTTAATAAAAATAAAATCACCATTTTTGATCATGATTTTAACAAAATTTTAACCTCATCAAATAGTGAGCTCTAAGGCCCTGAGTGATGATGTATCGAAGTGTTGAATAGTGATTCACACATATTGTACACCTGAAACTAGTATTACACTGTATGTTAACTGGAATTTAAATAAAAACTTAGTGAGCTCTAAGAAATACAAATATGATATATTCAGAGAAAATTTCCTGTTTTTAGCTTAACAGATAAGCTGGGATTTTGGATTGTGAGAGTGATGCTTCATTAGCACTTGTAAATTTATCCATACTCCATGTTCCCCTTTTGAGATTATATTTGTAGGTTCTAAATTTTTCACCTGGAAAATTAAATACTTTCTAGGTAGGGAATTTTAAATTGTCACTCAAGTACAAGGCCACTTTAAATGACTGCATAATTTTTTTTGAAGAGTTTATCCAGACTAAAGAATATAGTTGGTACTGAGAACATTTCCAAGCCTCTGTGACTTCTATATTCAGACAGTAAAGTGCATCAATTTTATTAATGACTTCTAAGACACTCAAAACATATTGTCTTCCACAAAAATTCATTTTGCTAGCTGCCATAAAAGTACGTTGAAAGAAGTTAAAAAATTATAACTCTTGCAATTTGAACAGATTCCTCACATTTTGTTCCTATGTACAAATGTTCTTAATTTCAAGATAAAAAGATGATCCCACATTATAATCATTTCACAGTATTGGTAGTTGTGTTCTTTGTTGAATGACTGTTCTTCAAACTCACTGTCTTATAGATTCATTCTTACATGTTAATCCACAAATAAGCAAACGTCAAGGGCAGTAGCAAAAAAGACCATTTAACACAAAGCTGGCAAACATTTGGAATCACTTGTAGCTTGAAAAATTCCTTTAAATTCAAAAGTCACATTTATTATGTGAATTAAAATTAGTTTCACAAATGGAAATTGTGGATATGGGAAAGTTGCTTTAGGGGAAATTTCACTAGTAAATCCACAACCTTTAAAATTCTGTGTGATTGAATCGAATGTTGATACTTTGCAAAATATTTTCATTGGCGTTATCACAAATACTACTTTTTAAAGGTGCATTTAGTTTTTAGTTTCAAATATGTGGGAGTCCTCTAGGCATGATGACATTTTCTAAAAAACACTTTTTTGGTCTTTTCCTCTGCCAAGTCTTTGGCTGAGTTGCCCTCTTTAAATATTAACGAGAACTGCTGTCAAGAAAGGTATTTTCTTTTCAAGAAGGATGTTTACACAAGCAAAATATGTTTTGAGACATGAAAATTCTTTCTGAGGAAAATATCAAAATACTCTCTATTTTTTATTCCTCACTTCTCTTCCCATCTTTAAAATAAAAGTTAAATCTTAACTGGACTCCTTCCCCCACCGTGAAACCAAGCGATGGTGCCAGACTTGAAGATGAAGGCTTCACTTTGTGAGCCATGTGTTTATGAAAGCCCCGCGCCTTCCCTAGATCTCTTGGCTGATAATCTCAAACATGGAGGATGCTTCTGATTCTACACAAGGGGTTGCTCCATTAATTAATAATGTAGCTCTCCCAGGCTCTCCGCCGTCTCTTCCTGTATCAGTGACAGGCTGTAAAAGTCATCGAGTAGCCAATAAAAAGGTAGAAGCGAGAAGTGAAAAGCTCCTCCCAACAGCTCTTCCTCCTTCTGAGCCGAAAGTAGATCAGAAACTTCCCAGGAGCTCCGAGAGGCGGGGAAGTGGCGGTGGGACGCGATCCCCCGCGCGGAGCCAGGCCGTGGCAGCGGGGGAAGCGGCGGCGGGCGGCGCGGCGGGGCCGGCGAGAAGCGACCCCCCGGCAGGACACAGGCTCCCCTCGCCGCCTTTGTAGTTGGAAAGGTGGAGAAGTGGCAGTCGGCGTGCTCGCAGGTGAGGGGCTCCGTGTGGTCGTCGGGAGCCGGCCGGCGCCGACGGGGAAGTGTAGGCGAGCGGGGGAACAAAGCGGAGCGGCGCCGGGGTCCGCCCGCAGCGAGCTCCTCGCGGCGTCGGGCCGGCCGGCTGCGCGCCAAGCACGTTGCGAGCCCGAGGCGGCGGCGGCGGGCTGGGAGCCGGCGCTGGGGGAGGGGGCCGCCGCCGTTCCCGCACCGCCCGCCCGCCCGCGGCGGGGCGTGCGGCCCCATTGTGAGCCGGCCGCCGGGCGTGCGGAGGTGGGGCGCGCTGGGAGGGCAGAGGCGGCGGCTCTGCTCGCTCAATACCCCAGTAGCGGCAGGAGCGACCTCGGCTCCGGTGGCAGCCGCGGCGCGTCAGTCACACAAAAGGCAGTCGAGCTTCCCCCGGCGCGCGGACTGGCCCACGCCGCGGCCGAGCGCTCCCCACCTTACCGGCTTTCCTTTCCCTCCAATTCTGATAGGGAAGCGGGGCCGACGCGGGCGGCCGAGGGTCCGGGTGAGCCCGCGGGCGGACGGGAGATGCCGCTGCTACACCGAAAGCCGTTTGTGAGACAGAAGCCGCCCGCGGACCTGCGGCCGGACGAGGAAGTTTTCTACTGTAAAGTCACCAACGAGATCTTCCGCCACTACGAGTAAGGGCCGGGCCGCGCGGGGGGTGCGAGGGAGTGTGGGGACTCCCTCCCCAGCGTCCTTTTGTCTCTCGTCTTTTCCTCGCCTTGGGCTTCTGGCGGGGCGACTCGCAAGTGACGGCTGGCCGCGGGCCCGCGCTTCCCGGTCCCCCGAGCCCGACCCGGGGACTGCGCGGGGTCCCCGGGCGGCGCGGCCGGCTGTGGCGCGCGTGGGGGGAGCGGGCCGGGGCCGCGGAAGCTGGGGTCCTCGGCCGGCCGTGGGGACCGCTTCTAGCAGCCGCTGCCGCCCGGGAGCCGAGCAGCGGAAACTCCCCGCCTCGCCCCTCCCCGCCTCGGCCACACGCGCACTCCGGGGCCAGTTCCGGGATCCCCGCCCGGCGGCCGAGGGGATCCCCGCTCGGGTCAGCGGCTCGGGGCCGCCGTCCCCCGGCCCGGAGAGGGAATCCCCACCCCCGGGGGCAGGAAACGGCCGGGCCGGGCTTGCTTCCTCGGTGGAGAGTGGAGCCTGACGTTGGGGCTGCCTTAGCGCGGGGAGGGGAGGGAGGAGGGGAGGGGGCCGAGTTGAGACTTGGGGAAGGAGCCCCCACCCCCACCCCCACCCCCACCCCCCGGCGGGCCGGGGGGCAGCGGGGTCCGGGACCCGCGAGCCATCCCCGGCGGCCTCTCGTCCGGTGCGGCTAGGCCTCGGAGTGTGCGACGCAAGCCTAGTGCTCTGTCACCACCTCTTCTTGGTGACTAACTCCCGGCCCCGGAGAACTCAGCGTCTCCGCCTCCGGGAGACCTTGGTGAGGAAGAAGTCGGGTTCGGGCGGGGGGGGGGGGGGGGGGAAGGGAGGGGGGAAAAAGCCGGGCACTGGGCGCACTTAGTTATCACTTTGGCGTAGCCCCAAGGGCGGCGGTGGGCGTAGGGGGAGGGGGTGAAGACAAGTTCAACTCCAGCCTCAGCCAGTCTCCTCGTTTTATCCCCCTGCGCATGTGGGCTGCCTGACATGTGCCACTCGCTATTGTTTTGATAAGAATCCGGAGCTGCTGCGTGTGTAGTTTTCACTCCTAAATTTTCAGTACCTCGCCTGGCTTATCCCAAGAGATCCACTTGTCCTGTGACACCGAACCCTGGGGTGCTTTAGAGATGTGTGTTTAAACAGGATCTCCAAGTGAGAACCTAAATTGGTCGATCAATGAAACAGCCTGATCCTCCCTTTTTCTCGTGCGTTATCCTCTCCGCTCAGAAGGGGGGTCCCTTTGTGGCTTAGAAACCAAATGTTATAGCAACCAAATAACTTGTGTGTGGGAGGCACCTTTTTCTGAGTGGGGGCTTACTCGAGGGAGGGCTTTCAGCAAAGTCCGCACCTGTCTGAGAAACGAGCAGCGAAGTTAGAAAAATCAGTTCCTTTGAGCTTTAAAAGTAAGGCTTCTTTTTCTTCAGCTCCACAGAAAGACTTACACATAAACATGTTATATCGGGAGAAGTTTTTCAGCCGACTGTACTTTTAAAATAGGAGTGCACGTCTTAAATCTACTCCTGTACAGACTTGTTTTGTTACTCAAATAGAGTTCACTCTTGTAACTTAAGTGAATTTGGATTAGGTAACTTGACAAGGATGATGCCTTTTTTTTTTTTTTTTAAGTTTAAGTTAAAATCCTTGGTAATAATTCTCAATTTAAAAAAAATGGTATTTAAGAGTGCCAAGAAAATAGAAAACGGGGTTAAGTTTCAAACTTCCCCTTTGGCATAAGCAATCTTACCTTTTTAAGAGACTTTTCCCACTTTAGAAGGGAGCATGAATATGGCTGTATCCCTTTTGAATTAAACTTTTTGTATACTTTGGTTCTTGATTTACTATAATCATGGAGATATCTGAAATGCCGAAATAAAGGAAGAGATTTTAGATATTCCACCTTCTACTAATATTAAGAAACTGTGTCCTTTGTAGTTTTATAGCATTAACAAAGTTCTTTTTCAAATAGCTGGTTTTTTGGGTTTTGTTGTTTTCCCTGTGATGAAGTATTTGGGTTTTTGGAATTTACAAGCAGTTCAGGAGAGGCAGTTGGTTTAGGAGCAAAGAACAAAGGAGAGCTACTAGTGTTCTTAGGTGTTAATTTTTGTGACTTTTTTTTTTTTTAATTAATTTTTGTGACTTTAAATTGGCAAAAAGGGAAGAAGACTGACATTTAATTGTGTTAAATTTTGGTTTACTTTTTCCCTTTTAGATGATTACAGAGAGATCAAAATTGTATTCTTGGTTTATGGTGATCCTTGGTATTATGGTAATCTGACCCTTGGCACAAGTCTGGAGAAGGAAATCTCTGTTTTTATTCATTAGCTCACCAGTTGGTTTATGTGAATTTGTTTGAAGATTATCCTTTAAGGGCATTATATGAATATTTGTTTTTTGTATTGGGGTGAAGACCACTGTGCTCTGTGCTCACCTATTTGCTCAGGTTTTTGATTTCTGAATAGAACCTTTCTACCTTAATCAATCTCAAAGGGATTTTCTACACCTCCCTACCTTGTTCCCTTTGCAATACAATGCAAAGTATAACTTTTTCTTCTGACTCTGGTTAGTAGAAGTTTGCCAGTGACCTTTTAATTGTTAAATAGTTTTTTGTCTTTATCCTACTTGGTGTAATAGCCTACTGCTTTCTCCTTTGTCCTAGGCAGCAATGATCATCCCTCCATTTTATCTAGTGTAAGATCAGCTATTACTACATAGTAATGCAATACATTATTGCCTCAATTTTTCTCTTTTCCTAGACCCTGAATTTTTTGAGAAAGGGACTGTGACCAGGATAGATCCTTAGTGGTTATACAGTACAAACTCCTTTTTCTGTTTGTTTGAACTACATGCTCTTTAACTAATTACTAACTCATGTTTGACCTGCTTTCCATAAGTAAAGAAGACTCATTAAAAATAGCATATTAACTGTAGGTAAATGCATAAGCTAAAGTACAAAAGAATGAAACTGGACCACTGTTTTTGTGTTATACACAAAAGTAACACAAAACTCAAAATAAGTTAAAAGACTTGAACATAAGACCTAGAACTATAAAACTCCTAAGCAGTAAGCTCCTTGACATCGTTCTTGGTGATGATTTTTTAATCTGACACCAAAAGCAAGAGCAACGAAAGCAAATGTAAACAAGTGGGACCATCAAATTAAAAAGCTTCTTCAGAGCAAAGGGAAACATCAGAATTAAAAGGTGTCTTACTGACTGGGAGAAAATATTTGCAAATTATATATCCAGTAGGGGCTAATATTCAAATTATCAAGAACTCCTACAACTCAATAGCAAAAACAACCCATCCAACTAAAAAACATGGGCAGAAGATCTGAATAGATATTTTTCTAAAGGAGACCTATAGGTGGCGAACAGGTACATGAAAAGAGACTATGCATCCTGAATCACGAGAGAAATGCAAATCAGAACCCCATTGAGATCCCACCTCACATCTGTTAGAATGGCTATTATCAAAAAGAGTAGCATAACAGTTGCTGGCTGGGATGTAGAGAAAAGTGAACTCTTCTGCACTGTTGGTGGAAATGTAAATTGGTGCAGCCACTCTGGGAGACAGTATAGAAGTGCCTCAAAAAACTTAAAATAAATAGAACTACCAAATGATCCAACAACTCTGTTTCTGGGTGTTTATCCAAATTTTAAAAACTATTAATTTGAAAATATATACTCATTCCCGTGTTCATTGCAGTGTTATTTACAATAGCTAAGATACGGAGACAACCTGTTTATCAGTGGATGAATGGAAAAAGAAATTTTTGTCTATATTTCAAAGAAATATTACTCAGCCATAAAGAGAATGACATCTTGCCATTTGGGACAATATGGATTGACCTTGAAGGCATTATGCTAAGTGAAGTCAGGCAGAGAAAGGAAAAATACCAATGATCTCTCTTATATGTGAATCTAGAAAAAATACATTAAAAAAAAAAAACTAAGCTCACACAAAAAGACCTAAGCTCTATAGTCAATGATCTATTTTTTTAAGATTTTATTTATTTGAACCAGAAAGAGAGAGATAAGATAGCACAAGCAGGGGGAGTGGCAGGAAGAAGCAGGCTTCCCACTGAGTGGGGAGCCTAATACAGAGCATGATCCCAGGACTCTGGGATCATGACCTGAGCTGAAGGTGGATGCTTAACCAACTGAGCCACTCAGGTGTCCCTTTAGTCAGTGATACGGTAATAGGGGACAGATGGTAGCTACACTTGTAGTGAATATACCGTAATGTATAAGCTTTTGAAATCAGTTAATTGTACACCTGAAACGAACTTAACGTGTGTGTCTACCATACTTTATTTAAAAAAAAATTTTTTTTTTACCATGCTTTAAGAAAGACTTGATTACCCCCATCTTCAAAACAATAATAATAAAAAATAAGCTCATAGGCAAAGAGCGGAATAAAGCATGTACTTTAATCTCTTAGATAAGATAAAATTTTACTCTGTAATTTGGTTAACTGACCATTTTATTATTTATTTCGGACTGTGGATTGTTAAAAAGTGGAGCAGTCAGGTCTGAATATTAGGAACTAGATTTGTGGGATGGGAAGATGATTTCTTGTATTACTCAATGACTTCATTTCCTAAATAGTTTTTGTTTTTGTTTTTTAGCCATTTAGACCCTTAGAATTGGAATGTACTTACCGTCTTTGAGTGAGTTTCATTTTTCAAATGGTTCAAAATGTAGGAATTCTTCATCACTTATATAGGCTGGCTTTATGTTTCAACCTGGCTTTCTATTTTTTTTTTTTTTTGAAGATTTTATTTATTTATTCATGAGAGGCACAGAGGCAGAGACATAGGCAGAGGGAGAAGCAGGCTCCATGCAGGGAGCCTGATATGCAGGACTTGATCCCGGGGCCTCAGGGATGAAGCCCTGGGCTGAAGGCAGGCGCTAAACCACTGAGCCACCCAAGGATTCCCTCAACCAGGCTTTCTAGTAAAAGGTGTTTAACTCATTTATAAAGCACCTGATTTTCATGGTTCATCAGCTCTTCATTTGTTAATTCAGTCCTTTCAACAGCCCTTTTTTAGAGATAAGGAAACTGGATTTGGGATAAAGAGAGTAGTAGAGAGTAGTAGTAGAGAGTAGATCAGTCTTGAAAACCACCTATCTAGCAGTTGGTGACACTAGACTTTTCACTCACATACTTTAGCGTTTATGTTCTTATTTATGATCCACATGGTACATAAAATTTTTCCTAATATTTGTTGAAGCTTGCAGAAATGTGCACCAAGAATGTACGGCACTGCTTTGAATTCAAGCTCACCGCCTGGATCTTTGGGTAGGCACCACTCTTGTTGTCTGCCCAGACATTTGTCTTCTTTATTATATCCCCAATGATTAAGCTCTAGAAAATAAATATACATGCTAGAATGCCATCAGTTTACAGTGGGGATATATGTCTTTCACTCAGACCAGTTATTATACTGATAAGTCGGTATGTATGAAATCTAATTATTATATTAAGGCCATTTGGTGAGCATGGAATTTTTAAGGAGAATTGGATAATCTTAATAACTAGTGTCTTCAAATTAGATTTTCACCTTCTTTTTAGGAATAAGTCTGCTACATGGTCAGATATTTGGGTCTGTGAGTCTTTTTTTCTTAGATTATATGGCAAAGATTCCTACATACTTTTCCTTTACTTTTTATACACTTAGTAGGCTACCCTGTTTTGTGTTAATACAGGCTTTCTTCAGACAGAATATGTCTTACCAGTTGTTGTGTAACAAGCCATCCTAAAACTTAGTGGTTCAAAATAGTCATCCATTTTATTTGCTCACTTTTCTGTAGATTGCCAGTATGGTTCTGCTGACCTGTCCCCTCATTTAGCTATGGTCAGCTGGAGGGTAGGCTGAGGTTGGATAGTTTAAGAGGTAGCCTCAGTCATATGTCGGGGACTTCACCTGGGATGGTTTTTCTTTATGTGTGTTTATTTTTTTTTTTTCTAGCTTTGTTGAGATATAATTTACCAGCAGATTTATAAGACATTTAAAGTATACAGTGTGATATGTTAATACTGAGATGGCTTTTTTTTTTTTTTTTTTTACCATATGGTCTTTCATCTCAGAAGACTAACGTGGTGCTGGGCTCGGTTCCAAGAGAGTAGTCTCTCCATGTCGTTTCTGTATTTTGTTAGTCAAAGCCAATCTTAAGGCTAGCCCAGATTTAAAAAGAGGTGGTAAAATAGATTCCATGTCTTATGAGAAACAAGTATCAGTCATATTTCTAAAGAGACTGCATACCTTCAATTCTCTTTACAGTCTACCACTGAGCATCTGGTAAGATTTTATGACTGGGTCATCCTGATTGGATTTTGGGAGTTCATTGGTAATCTCTCTGCAGTTTATCCTTCTTGCTACCCTTCTTCCCAATGCCAAACTTTTTTTCCAGAGATGCTCAAGTCTTTTATGAGCTCATCTGACATTGTTCCTTTATCACACTGGTTATTTTTTCCAGTGTATTTTTGCAAATATGGTTTGCAAATATGGTACCTGAACAGTTAGAATTGATACTATTTATTGTACCCATACAGTATGCTGGGCATACAATAGTATTATCTTACTTAATTTTCACATTAACAATTAATGGAAGATATCCCCATATAATAAAAGGAACCAGGTTCAATGAGGTTGTGTAATTTACCCAAAGATACATTCTACAAGTGGGAAGCTGAGATTTAGATACTTTTCCTTTCCTTCACATTCATATGTGTACTTTCTCTGTTTAGATACACATAAAAATAAAAGTGGACTGCCAGTGGAAAGTATTTTTATTACTCTTGACACTGCGCTTTGGAGAATCTGGAGATACTGAGATAATTTGTCCCTCTAGTGAGAAATGACTATATAACACCATGAATGGCATAAATCACATGTGCTGTGGAGCCTGTGTAATGGGAGCATGGAAAATGGAGCTGATAACTCCTGGGGAGTTGAGGAAGCCCTCCAATAAGGAAAGAACATCTGAGTTGGGTCCTGAAAGATAGAGCTATCAGGACACAGAATGGAGAAAAATGACATTCTAAGCAGAGAATACTCCGAAGAATACGTTTTAAGCTGAGGAAACTATAGAAGGGCATAGAAATGTGAATTTGCATTTTCACTTAAAATTTGCCTTTTCACATTCATTATTGTTAAGCAAGGACTTTTGTTGAGCTACTGTGATATTTTACTTTTGTTGATTTGTATTTAAGTCTCTAGATTTAAAAAAATCTTTATTGCTATCCTCCATCTTCGTGTCATCTGCAGATTTTATATGTCATTCTCTGAGTCTGAGGCAGCCCTAAGTATGGAGTAATATGTCATTAAATGGTTTTTAAAACTAAACATTTTAAATTAACTTTTCTTCTGACAATACATGTAATAAATGTAATTTTCATGTAGTGGATTTTTCTCAAAATAACATGAGGCATGTTAAGTCAGCCATACCCAAGATCTCCTAATCTGCATTGTAATCCTGTCAGTGGAGTAAATTAGTAGAACAATTTATGCTGTCTTGTAGCAATTTCTACTTTTCTAAGTTTATAAGCTATACTTTTCCATCTCTTGGTATTATATGCTACTAAAAATCAGAAATTATGTTAGTTTTTAACTGTGGCTGCATTTCTCAGTTATACTAAATATTTTATGGACAGAGGAGTTTAAGTAGATCTTTTCTACAGTATTGTGCTGGGTCTTATCTTCTGTTTAGTTGATAAAGTTTTGGCCCTTAAGTAGAGTACACTTTTGCATTTATCTTTTCTAAATTGCGTTTGGCTTCTGGTTTTTATGTCCCTTCATTCTTTTTATTTGTTTCTGTTCTGTGTTTTGTTTTGTTTTGTTTTGTTTTTTAGTTTCAAGTTTTTAATGAAATTCCAATAGTTAACATTGATACTAGTTTCACGCGTAGAATTTAGTGATCGTGATTTACGTACAACACCCAGTGCTCATCACAAGTGCTTGCCTTAATACCCATAGCCATATAACCCATCCCCTGGCCCACCTCCCTTCTGGCAACCTCTCAGTTTGTTCACTGTAATTAAGAGTCCCTTTTCTGGTTTGCTTGTCTCTTTTTTTTTTTCCCATGTTCATTTGTTTTGTTTCTTAAATTCCACATTAGAGTGAGATCATATGGTATTTGTCTTTCCCTGGCTTACTTTGCTTAGTATAGCAGTCTTTAGTTCCATTCACATTGTTGCAAATGGCAAGATTTCGTTCTTTTTTATGGCAGAGTAATATTCCGTTATATGTATGTAAATATATACATATAGAAACACATTTATGTATATATAAACACACCACCTCTACTTTATCAGTTGATGGACAGGTCGGCTCATTCCATGATTTGGCTATTATTGATAATGCTGCTATAAACATTGGGTGCATGTATCCTTTTGAATCGATATTTTTGTGTCCTTTAAGTAAATACCTACTAGTGCAATTGCTGGATCATAGGGTGGTTCTATTTTTAACTTTTTGAGGAACCTGTGTACTGTTTTCTAGAGTGGCTCCACCAGTATGCATTCCCACTAACAGTGCAAGAGGAGGAGTTCACGTGCTTGCCAACATCTGTTGTTTCCTGTGTTGTTAATTTTAGCCATTCTGTATGTCACTTCATTCCTCCTCTACTGGATTTTTAGTTTTCCAAATAACCCTGTAAGTTAACAGTATGTTGCTCTTTGTTCCCTAGTTTGTTCACCTGAGAGTTGGTTGCCTTTATATTAATTAAAGGTGTGTTCTTGCTAGCAATTGAGCTGGTAACTCAGAAGCAATTTTTTCCTTAAGAAATAATGGTAAAGAGCAGCAGTCATCAAACTTTTTTTTTTTTTAAAAGGCCAAGTATAGTCAGATTTTAGTCTTTGTAGGCAAATAGTGTCTATTGTACCTACTCAACTCCACAGGATGAAGAAGCAGTCATAGACAATACTAAAGGTATGAGTGTGGTTTGTTCCAATAAACTACAAAAACAGGTGAAAAGCTAGATTTGGCCTCCAGGCCAGTAGTATACTCACCTCTGGTTGAGAAGATAGTTGAAGGAATGTAGTAATACATAAGATGCATAATAATCTATATTAGCCTAAACATATTCATTTAAAGCAGTATTTTGTATATTAAATTTTTTACAATAATAAAATGTTTCTTACAAAATTTTCATGATTTTTATATTCTTATAGAAATTGAGGAGACACTGTAACCTGCCCCCTAGAGTTCATTATTATTAACAAAATCCCACATCTTTAAATCTATGTGACAAATGGTTGATGAGCAGAATTACAGAAGTATGAGAAAGTGAAGATAATAAAAATGTTAGATGTGCCATGCTGGTAGGGCGTGCTGAATTGGAAGAAGTATTCCTTGGTTTTTTTTTTTTGGTTTTTTTTTGGTTTTTTTTGCTTGCTTTAAAATGGCCACAATGGTAGTATGCCCTGTCTCCCTTCTCTTCTCCTGAGTGTAGATCTTTGTGCACAGCAGGGCTATAATATAACAACTTTGCAGAGTAGATGATAAAAGGCAAACAAACAGTACAAACACTTTGGAAGAGGAGGGTGGAAACCTGGGTGTAGGACAGCTGAATGTACAACAATGGTTACTGACTATCCTATTTTTCTGCTCAGTAACATGTTTAGTGGAGGTTTGTGGCACTTGTGCCATTGCTCTCTTTGGTATTTTTATTTTTTTATTTTTTTTTAAAGATTTTATTTATTTATTAATGAGAGACACAGAGAGGGAGAGGCAGAGACACAGGCAGAGCGAGAAGCAGGCTCCATGCAGGGAGCCTGATGTGGGAATCGATCCCCGGACTCCAGAATCAGGCCCTGGGCCGAAGGCAGGCGCTCAATCACTGAGCCACCCAGGGATCCCCTCTCTTTGGTATTATGAACAACCTCACCACCTCTAGATAGCATTTATTGCAGCTCAGTATAAAATCGGTCTCCTTTATGTGGCACTAAATATGCCAGGCTACCAAATACCAAATCACTATGGTGAGAGCCATGCTGTCAAACACGGAAGCCGTTATTGGCTTGGGGGTTATTAATAACTCAAAATATGACTAATCAGAATTAAAATGGGCAATAAAGGTAAAATACATTCTGAAATTTGAAGACTTAGTACCCCCAAAAAAGGATTTAAAATATTTACATATTGAAAAGTTTAAAAAAAATTTTTTTAAGATTTTATTTATTTATTCATGAGAGACAGAGAGAGAGAGAGAGAGAGAGGCAGAGACACAGGCAGAGGGAGAAGCAAGCTCCATCCAGGGAGCCCGACGTGGGACTCAATCCGGACTCAATCCAGGACCATGCCTTGGGCCGAAGGCAGGCAGGCGCTAAATAAACCCTGAGCCATCCAGGGATTCCCTGAAAAGTTTAAAAATGAATGCATATTGAAATAAAGCATTTGGGGATATATTGGGTTAAATAAAATGTATAAATGTTAACTGATATATAAAATTAGTGTTTCTTTTTAGAATTTGTTGAATGCAGCCACTAGAAAATTTAAAATTTTATTTGTGGCTAGCATTCTATTTCTGTTAGTATTGGGTTAGAGACTAGTTAATGTAAGATACCTAAATTTGTAATATTTTTCCTTCTTTTTTAAAATTTATTTTTATTTTATTTATTTATTCATGAAAGACACACAGAGAGGCAGAGACACAGGCAGAGGGAGAAGCAGGCTCCATGCAGGGAGCCCCATGTGGGACCCGATCGCAGGACCCCAGGATCACATGCTGAGCCGAAGGCAGACACCCAACTGCTGAGCCACCCAGGAGTCCCCTCTTCCTTTTTTTTTTTTTTTTTTTTTTTTTTAAGATTTCATTTATTTGAGAGAGAGAATGCACATCAGTGGGGGAAGGGGCAGAATGAGAAGCAAACTTGCTACTGAGCACTGAGCCCAAAGCAGAGTTCTGTCCCAGGACCCTGAGACTATGGACCCAAGCTGAAGGCAGCCACTTAACCTTCTGAGCCACGCAGGCGCCCCTGAAGTATATTTTTCTTAAACAGTATTAAATATAGTTTAAATTATTAGGAGTATAACTCACATACATCATGTGCTGATTATGTGTTGGCTTATTAAGCTAAGTCTTACAGATATGTTTGTCCCAATAGAAAAAGTTTAAAACTTTTATAAAGCTTTCTAAGTGAACTGCAATTTTAGGCAATAAAACTTAAGACCTCTTTGATGATCCATCCTTCCGTTCCTTTTATTCTGCACCATTGATAACCAGTTATTGGGTATATCTGTAGTGGATCTCTTAGCTAATAAATTGTTTATCTGACATATATTTTCTTGCTTATGAGAACCAGATCACATTCATCTTTTTTTCTCTCTGGCATTTCTTTCTTCAACCATACTTTTCCTTTATAACCTAACTCTTTTAACACCACTTCTCCAAATAACTATTAGAGTATTTCTTGATCATTTTTGCTTATCTCTCTTTCCCTTACTCTGAACATCCAAAGGATATCTGCTTGTCTTTTAATCACTTTGTGATTTTAATTTTAATGATATACATCCATTATCTCCCTTACTAACAGGTAAATACTTCCAAAAGGATCATCTTTGTACTGAATTAAAGTCATGTAACTTGGCATATGCATCTTACCTCTTTAGATCTCATTCATGTTAGGATATGATTATTTTCTTTTTATTTCCATAGATTTCATTTTTGTTGTTGTTCATACTGCAGATGAATATACAAATGAAACTATGTTAATGGAATTACCCCAAATCTTTGGAGATCAGACTACAACAGGGATAACCTATATAGATAGACTAACCAGGAAGTAAACATATAGGCTTAATACTTTTTAGAATAAGAGAAGGAAAAGGGGATTTCAGGAAGGAGAAAAAGTTAGACAATAGTGAATTGTATCAATCACATATAATTATTGAAAAGTACACCAAAGGGGCACCTGGGTGACTCAGTGGTTGAGCATCTGCCTTTGGCCTAGGTCATGATCCTGGAGTTCTGGGAGCGAGTTCCTCATTGGGCTCTATGCAAGGAACCTGATTCTCCCTCTGCCTATATCTCTTTCTCTCTGTGTCGCTCATGAATAAATAAATAAAATCTTTTTAAAAAGAAAGAAAGAAAGAAAGAAAAATACACCCAAAGTATAGAGGAAGGAAAGACATTTACCCAAATCTTACCACTTAGAAGCAATTGTTACTACCCTTTTTGTGTATGTCTGACCTTTTCTAAAATGTGTTGATTGGGGGCACCTGGGTGGCTTAGTGGCTGAGTGTCTGCCTTTGGCTCAGGTCATGATCCCAGGGTCCTAAGATCAAGTCCCTCATGGGGGTCCCCACAGGGGAGCCTGCTTCTCCCTCTGCTATGTCTCTGCCTCTCTCTCTGTCTCTCTGTCTCTCTCTCTTGAATAAATAAAATCTTTTAAAAATAAATAAATAAAATGTGTTGATTGTAAAAACAACGCAAGTACATGCTCATTATACAAATTCAAACAATATAGACATATTTAGAATAACAAATTTTCCTTTTCCTTTGCAGTCCTTCCTTTTCTCCATAGGGAACATCTGTTTATAGTATTTGTATAAGTACATATTTTTATTATTCTAATTAATGAATATAGGATTGTATTATTTGGTGATTTGAGTTTTTTTCTACCTAACATGCCTTAGCAATCTTTCCATATTATGGATCTCTTGCATTTTAAAAGTGACTATAGAATTTTTTAAAAGAAATAAATGCTCATCTTAAGAAATTGCCACAGTGCAGAAGAGGTCCCCGAGGCCCAACCCTACTCTGTAACTGTTGCCTTGATTTTTGGATAACATTGTAGAAACAGTTTATGCTGCTTTAGATTATCTTTCTTTTCCTGCCTTCCCTCCTTTTTCTTTCTTCTTTCAAGTGGGACCATATTACATATATTGCTTTGCTAAGTTTTTAGTTTCAAAAATATAGGAGGAAATCAAACTAAAAAGTTTTTTTCCATAAGTATAAGAACTCTCCTCATACTGTTAATGACTAGGATTTTTCATTATGAAGTACTGTAATTTACTTAACCTTTCTTGTTAGATGCTTAGATTTGCCAGTTTTTCACTATTATGTTAAAGCTTTTTAAAGTTCATAGTTAAGTGCTTAAATTGTCCCTAGCATTTTGGTTGCTTTGGAACAAAAAGCTTTAAAATTAGAAGAAAAAAGAAAAATTGGGTTTATTTTCAGTTTCAGTCCCAATTTCAAAAGTGATGGAAATCAAAGCCCAATTTTAGATGAATGTACCATTAAATTGCAAAATATAAATGTCTAGTTTAAATATACTTTTTCTTAGATTTGTGTTAATATTATAAGTTGACCAGTTAGTAAACCCTTGTTCTATAATTCTATGTAAAATTTTGCAATGAAGACACAATCCTTTATCAGCTTTTAATGTAAAATTTGTGAAATGATGGGTAATGAATGGATTTTTGTTTTTGTTTTTTAATCAGTGATTTTTTTGAACGAACCATTCTGTGCAACAGTCTTGTGTGGAGTTGTGCTGTGACGGGTAAACCTGGACTGACCTATCAGGAAGCACTTGAGTCAGAAAAAAAAGCAAGACAGAATCTTCAGAGTTTTCCAGAACCACTAATTATTCCAGTTTTATACTTGACCAACCTTACCCATCGTTCACGCTTGCATGAAATATGTGATGATATTTTTGCATATGTCAAGGATCGATACTTTGTTGAAGAAACTGTGGAAGTCATTAGGAACAATGGTGCAAGGTAAAGTACTTTTAATTTTTTCTTTTGTTACACATGCATTCACAGTACTGAAAATTCAAAGTACACAAAAAGGTGAACTGAGGAAAATTTCCCTTCTGTCCTCCCACTGCTTTGTAACCCTCCCCACAGATAGTCCTAAAGTTAATATATTTTTCCAAAGCTAATTTCTCTCCAGACTACCAAAAGATGTATGTATATGCATAGATATTTGTACACATATGTGCATGGGCCCACACAGAGTCTCCTGTCCCTTTTAATGCAAAAAGTAACATATTTGATACCTTTCTCATTTAAAATGTCTTGAAGGTCAGTCCATTGCTTTATAAACTACCTTTCTTCTCTTTTTTGTTTATTGTATAATATGTCCCCTTGTGTAGAAGTTCCATCTTTACTTCCAAGTAAAAAAAAAAAACAAACCTTAAAGATACCTATTTTGTCCTTATTATGTTATCAAATAGTATAAAAGTATAAATATGCATATGTTTCTTGCTGGGTTTTAGTAGTTCCTCTGATAATATAAAGACTGAGTTTTATGTACTCCATTGAGTTCCCTTTTACCCAGCTCTTTAAGAAAAATGAATTCTTCATATACAAAAATTTTAAATGACATTATCTCTGGCACTAAATTAAAAATTGTTACTGCTTTCCTGAAGTTTAAGCATTTGTGATTGGCTAGTCACTAGTATTTATCATAATAATCCTTATTTGCATTAAAACTTTTTATAGCCTCTTGGAATAATACAGTATGTAGTGTTCTGTCTCATTTCTTTCACTTACTATAATGTTTTCAAGGTTCATCCACATTGTAGCATGTATCAATATTTCTTTTTATTGATAAATTCTACTGTATGGATCTAGCACATTTTGTGACAGACATTTAGGTTGTCCCCACTTTTTGGCTATTATAAATAATGCTGTTATAGGCATTCATGTACAAGTTTTTTGTGAACCCATGTTTTCAGGTCTTTTGGTCATATATCTAGAAGTAGAATTGCTAAGTCATATGTGGGAACACAATGTTTAGCACTTAAAGATCTCCAAACTTTCAGAGCAACTGCATCATTTTACATTCCCCCTAGCAGTGTATGAGAGTTGCAGTTTCTCCACATCCTTACCAAGTCATATCTATGGACAATTTGTTGTTGTCCATCTTTTTTATTTTGCCATCCTAGTGGGTGTGGAATGGTATGTTGTGGTAATTTTGATTTGCATTTCCCAAATGACTATGTCAAGCATCCCTTCATGTGCTTACTGATCCTTTATATATCTTCTTTGGAGAAATGTTTGTTCTGGTCCTTTGCCCATTCTTAAATTGGGTTATTTATCTTTTTTATTACTGAGATGTAAAAGTTCTTTGTGTTTTTGGATGCAGTCCCTGATAAGATTTGCAAATATTTGTTTTTTATGAGTTGTCTTTGTCTTCTCACTTTCTTGATGGTACCATTTGAGGTATCATCTCCCTTTGCTTTTAACTTTTGTTTCTACTTGTTAATAGCAAATACCTTTTGTTTCTGTCTCTGGTAGTATTTACCAGTGGTCCTAAAGACTTCTTCATCCACCAGAATTAGATTTACTGGAAAGAGCATGCTAAATTACACGGAAATGGGATAGAGGCTATTTGTTGGTTGAATTAGTCAGTATAGGTACTCTGGATCTTTTCACCTCAATATTCTTTTCTTATTATCTCATTTACCTTTAGGTATCCCTCCTCTCTTGTTGCATTTTATAAGTATAGATTAGGTGCTTCCCTTCTTACCAATACTTTCTGTTTTGAAAAAAGCAATCAGCTAATGGATTCTTCTAGAAGATCCTTTGTCATTGCTTTGGTAGAATAATAAAGACAACACCTGACTACTTCACTGAAGCAACAGTTCAACTCTTTATCCTCCCTATCCTGATTAACCCAGTTTGCCGACCAGTTATGCAGACATTTGTTCTCTACTACTTCCTTAGAGCCTATAGAAGAAGTGAGAGAATTTGTGGTCTTCCATAAAGAACACTTAACTAGGATTATATTATATTATATCAGATATGACCTCATTGTTTCCATTTACAGATGAGTAAACAGAGGTCCAAAGAAGTCAAGTAATTTTTTCGTGATATCTATCATACATTACTGATCTCCTGCTGTTTACTTGGACTGCTCTAGACACTGGAGATATAGCAGTGAATAAAACGAAGTCATGGAGCTTCAATTTCAGTCTTATAAGTAGTAAGTGGTAGGATTTAAATTCAGGTAGAACAGACTTACAAAAGTATTTCTAAAAACAAAACAAAACAAAAGTATTTCTTTCCCTGTATCATTGTCTCCTTAGTTTTGGATTCTGCCATTTATTTGCTCTGAGCAAGTATTTTAAACTCTTTAAGCTTTCGTCTTTTTTCAGCTGTTAAATGGACCCCCTGCATTACAGGTTCGTCTTACAAGATGAAATGATATAATGAATGTGAATTTTTTAAGCTGTATTATATAATATTGCCATTTGATATAGGTGCCTTGTTAGTATTTGAATGTTTGTATTGGGAGACATGCAGTTTGGCAGGATTTTTTTTTTTTTTTTTTTTTTTGGTTTTTCAGAGATATCACTAAATGTAGGACTACAATAACTGCATGGGCCAGTGAAACTAGGAATCAGGTTTTTCTATTGTAGCTCTGAAAGGAAACCCCACAGTTAACAATTTCACTAAGAAAGACAGTCGTTTTTGAAGATAATCATCCTACTTTTGTACATGGTTTTCTGAAAAATGCTGCACAAGCAGTTTTAAGGCATTTGAGTTTCAGTTAACTTTATCTTCTTTTTAACAGCCTGATTATCGTTGTTCACTGAAGGGTTGAGAGTATGGTGACCTAGAACTCAAAAGCTTACATGATAAACCCATCTTCTCCACTCTCTCCATTGCTGCCCCTCTCCCCACCCCGCCCCGCCCAGAATTGGATCATTAAATCAGGAAAAAAGAAGGTGGAGATCACACAAGAACACATTTGGGATTGTTGAATCATCTCTCAGTAGTTGAAGGATGGGGCTAGAGTTTGAGAGAATCTGAAAAATTGAATCAATATAATTGTGTATTTGGTAATTTTTAAAAATTAAAGTGGGTTTGGGCAACTTGTTTTCAGACATTTCAGGCATAGTCAAGATATTCTTGGAGTTCATAGGAGATTTGAAGCAACAGACATGAAGAGATACCTCTAAAAAAGTAGATATACTGACAGCGAGAAGTGGCACTTTCTTTCCTAAGAAGGAGATGGAATAAACATTAACTACTGGTTAATGGTTAAGTATACTGGCCTGGCTTAGTATATAATTTGGTAGCATTAGAAGACATTGCAGATTTGAAAGTATACTCGCATTTATTGAACGTTTCCTGTATGCTAGGCACTGTGCTAGATGCTTTCATTTTAATTCTCGTGATATTGATAGGTGACGCAGAATTTTCCAAAAGTTGTATGCTCCTTGGTATTTACTCACAGAAGTTGAAAACCTAATGTCCACACAAAGACTTGCAGATGAATGTGTATAGCAGCTTTATTTAATAACTTCCAAAATTTGGAAGCAACCAAAATGTCCTTTGCTAGGTGAATGGATAAATAAACCTGGTACATCCATGCAAAGGAATATTATTCATTGCTAAAAAGAAATGAGCTATCAAGCCATGAAAAGACATGAGGAACCTTAAATGAATATTACCATGTGTTAGAAGCCAATCTGAAAAGAGTACATATGTATGATTCCAATTGTAAAAGGCAAAACTATGGAGACAGTAAAAAAGATCAGTGGTTGCCAGTAGTTGAGGTGGAGTTGGGGAGAGATGAATAGATGGAGCACGGCAGATGTTTAAGGCAGGGAAAATACTCTGTGTACTGTAATGATGGATACATGTCATTACATTTGTCCAAACCCATGGTGAAACACACCAAGAGTGAATTGTCATGTAAGCTATGGACACTGAGTAATGATGATGTGTCAGTGTAGATTGATCATTTGTAACAAATGTACCTCCAGTGAAGGGGATATCGGTAATTGGAGAGGCTGTGAATGTGGGGCAGCAAAGGGCATATGGGAGATCTCTAGATCTTCCTCTCAATTTTGCTATGAATCTTAAAACTGTTTTTAAAAACTGAAGACTTTATATTAACAATATAAGTTATGTGCTCTGCTTATTAAGACTGATGTTTATAATTTTTTAAAATCTGGGTTTTTTAAAAATAAAGATTCATATATATTAGAGAAAATTATGAAAGGTGAAGGCCTAGAGTGCATTTCCCAAACGCTCCTTTCAGAGATAATCATTGTAAAAAAAAATTAGTGCACTGAAAAAAAAAATTAGTACATAGGTTTCTTTTTTTTCTATACTGCACTACATTTTTTTAAAATAACATCTTTTTCACTTAGTAGTGGTTTGGAGATCTTCATATATCAAAACACATAGATGTACATTTCTATTTGGTTTTGCGTAAACTGATTAAACTATTGGTTCCTAAAAAGCTTACTTACTTTTTCTGAGGCTGGAGAAAGTTACTCCTTTTGCTAGCCTTATGTGAATTTTCCCTTTGAAAATAATAAACTGCATTTTTTTCCCAAATAATCTCTGACCTGGGCACCTGGGTGTCTCAGTTGGTTAAGCATCTGCCTTCGGCTCAGGTCAAGATCCCAGAGTCCTGGGATGAGCTCCTCAGCTGGCTCCCTGCTCAGCAGGAAGTCTGCTTCTCCTTCTCCCTTTGCCCCTCCCCCTTTTCCGCCCCTCCCAAATAAATAAAAAATCTTAAAAAAAAAAATAATAATCTCTGACTCCTGACTGACAGACCTTTTCTCCAATGTAGGTTAAATCAGTAAAATAGCAGAATTGGATTTACACCAAAGAATTTCATTTATGGCCAGATTTTCCCAAATATTATCCCCATACTACTTAGATTTAAAATTTACAAAGTGTTGGAGCACCTGGGTGGCTCAGTTGGTTAAGCATCTGATTTCAGCTCAGGTCATGATCCCAGGGTCGGGCTCCCAGCTTAATGGGGAGTCTGCTTCTCTCTTTCCCTCCCTCTGCTCATGCTTACTCACTCCTCATTCTTTCTCTCTCTCTCTCAAATCCTTAAAAAAATTTTTTCAATTTACAAAGCATTACCTAATAAAAGTATATGACCTACAGCTTTCTAGGTTTCACTGATAGAATGCTTTAAGCACTTTAATCTAATGAAGTAACAAAATTAGCATTAAAATCTAGAATAGGGCAGCCCCGGGGGAGGCAGCAGTTTGCCTGCAGCCTAGGGCGTGATCCTGGAGACCCTGGATCTTCCTGCGTCAGGCTCTCTGCATGGTGCCTGCTTCTCCCTCTGCCTATGTCTCTTCTCTCTGGTCTCTATGAATGAATAAATAAATAAATCTTTTTAAAAAAATAAATAAATAAAACCTAGAATATAGGGCAGCCCGGGTGGCTCAGGGGTTTGGCACCGCCTTCAGCGCAGGGCCTGATCCTGGAGACCCGGGATCGAGTCCCGCGTTGGGCTCCCTGCATGGAGCCTGCTTCTCACCCTGCCTGTGTCTCTGCCTCTCTCTCTGTGTCTCTCATGAATTAAAAAAAAAAAAAAAAAAAAAAAAAAAAATCTTAAAAAAAAAAAACTAGAATGTAGAAAGTAGGCGCTAAGTATTTATTAGAAGTGGAAATTTAAAAAATGAACCTTTAAATCTTTGGGTTCTGGGGATCCCTGGGTGGCTCCGCGGTTCAGCACCTGCCTTTGGCCCAAGGCATGATCCTGGAGTCCCCAGATCGAGCCCCGCATGGGGCTCCGGGCATGGAGCCTGCTTCTCCCTCTGCCTGTGTCTCTCTTGCCTCATTCTCTCTCTATGTCTATCATGAATAAATAAATAAAATCTTTTAAAAAAATAAAAAAATAAATCTTTGGGTTCTTTTTAAATATTACTGTCCTAAATGGTGTTAGTGAATAATAATTAAACTGCATTGATATTGAAGACAAAGAGAAATTCTAAATATATTGAGAAGATAGAATGAACATAAAAGATTGGAGGACCCAATGTAGTTATTTTGATTTGAACATACATGGTTGGATAAAGTTTTATTTATTTGAGAGTGAGCATATGCAACGCAAGTGAGGGGAGGGGCAGAGGGAGAGAGAATCTCAAGCGGACTCTCCACTTGTGTGGGGAGCCAGATGTGTGGGGCTCAATCCGAGGATCCAAGAATACAACCTGAGCCAAAATCAAGAGTCAGACACCTAACTGACTGAGCCACCCAGGCACTTGATGTATTGTAACTCTTTTTCAGAAAGAAGACTTTTTGTTGCTCAGCTAACACTGCTGATCTTTTTAATTTTAAGTAAGCTCCACACCCAAAATGGGGCTCAAACTCACAATCCTGAGATCAAGAGTTGCATGCTCTACTGACTGAGCCAGCCAGGCACCCCACTACTGATCATTTAAGGTCAAAATTTTTGGTTCTCAGCCAAAGAGAGTCTTTAGCAACATCCCCAAATTGTTTTCCATGACCATAGTATGTTGATATAATTTTCATTACAAAAAAAAAGGTTGTTTGGGACAACTGTTCTTTCTTTGAAATTCTAAGTTAAAGTGAAAACTACCTTCTTTAGACATATGTTGTGTTTATTGTATGTACCAAAGACCCAGACTTACAACCTGATTCTTAGATTGTCACTGCAAGTTCAACAGCTAAAATTTAGAGTCCTATTTACTTGCATAATAATGTAAATTGAGAAGCATCATCTATTTGAGACAGAGCATGAACAGGGGGGTGGAGTGGGAAGGGGTAGAGGGAGAAACAGACTCCCTACTGAGCAGGGAGCCAGCCAGGGAGCTTATCCCAGGACTCTGAGATCTTGAGCCTAAGGCAGACACTTAACTGAGCCACCCAGGCACCCCTGAAAATGAATTTTTTTCTAAACAAGTTTAATTTAAATCACCTATAAAGCTTATGTTGTATTTCTGTATGGACTCAACAGAATAGTTCAGCTTAACAAAAATATAGTTCAGTAAGGTTCAGACTGATCATACAAACAACTAATCTTCAGTATTCTAAGGGCCTTCAAATTGCATTAGTCATTAGGAGCATCTGTCTAATGCCTTTCAAAAGTCTTTGTAAAATGTTGGAGGTGAGGGTAGTTATTCTCTGTGGCAACTTCTTTATTGATCCTTTGCACTAATGCCAAGTACAGTCAGCTAAATCTCTACCAGGACTTACAGTCATTACTTTGGGGGTAAGAAAAAAAGGATAAAAAGGGGAGTTGGCAAGTAAATTGAGGTTTACCTCTTTCCTAACAGAAAAAGAACAAATGTTTGCTTGCTTCAATTTCTATCTCATTGAACTGGTTAGTAACAGGATGGTGAAGTAGAACAGTAGTAATTCTGAAGTTCTTAGTTCCCTGTGGCAGGAAAATATTAGCGACTAATATCACAAAAGAGGGGAGACTATATATAGCTACTTCTGTCCTGAAATTGCTGTTCATTTCTACATGGTTACACAGGTTTAGGTCTGAGAAATTTGAGTGTCTTCTGAATAAAATCTCTCTTCTATATCTTTTCCACCTCCTTCACTGTCTGTTTCATTTGGCCAATATAAGATCAGTTTTTAATGAACAACTTACTTCACAGATACTTTGAATTTTTCTGAGAACAAGATAAAATTGTAGTTTCTTGATTTTCCATGTTGTCTTGGAGGCCAATAATAGTATGGTATGTAAGTGGAATTCATTTGACCTATGGTTCTGAATTACTGCTTTTAAAATGGGGTTATCTATCTTAGACAAAGTCAGAGGCCATCCAAAGAAAACAGGCAAAGAGAACTAGGAGAAATGACATATGCTAAAATAATTTTCAATGAAAGGGAAAAGAGTGGTAAAAATACAAATAGATGCCGAGATGGCTCACTCAGTTAGGCGTCCAACTCTTAATCTCAGTGTCATGAGTTCAAGCTCCATGTTGGGCTCTACATTGGGTATGAAGGCTACTTTAAAAAAAGAAAACAGTACAAATAGAATCTACACATCACTAAAGGCCAGGGGAAATCCTTTGCTTAAATTAAAAACATATGCTAAGAGAATAATTCTGAGCAGAGTTTAGAACACTTTTTTAAAATAAAGAACCAGATATTACAGACTATAGTTCATATGGTTTCATTCACAGCCACCCAACTCTGCTGTTACAGTGCAAAAGCAGCCATAAACAGTATATGAATGAGCATGGTTGTATTCTAGTAGTTCTTTATTTATAAATGCAGAAATTTAAATAACCAGTTATTTTCACATATCACAAAGTAGTCTTCTGGTTTTTATTTTAAACCATTTAAATATGTATAAATTATTCTTAGCTTGCAGATCATACAATACAAAAAACAGGAGGTAAGTTGGATCCGGCCCATAGGCCATAGTGTAGGGACTTCTGGAATAGAGGAAATGTTACTGCTTTAAATAAGGGTTATAGAATAAGATCCCCAGGAATCCCTTTTTTATTTAGAACCTCAGAGTTTGGCACGGAGAAGTGGCTTGGTATGGTGGAAAAAAGCCTTTGGAGCCAAACTGACTATTTCTGGAAATCTTCTTTCATAATCTGCAAAACTGAAATAATATCTATATTCATATGGTGATTGTACTAGCTTTTGCTGCTTAACATACCACCCCAAAACTTAATGGCCTAAATCAATAAACATTATTTTCATCATTAGTTGGCTGGAACATTCTTAAGGTCTGGGCTGGCCTGCCTTTAGGCTGGATTGTCTAGGTTTTCTACTTTAGAATAGCCTTACTCACATGTCTGGGCCCTCAGACTAGAGTGGCTACTTTCACGTGGCCTCCCATCCTTCAGGAAGCTAATCCTCACTTGTTCCCAAGGTGGTAGCAGTGTTCCCAGCAGCAAGAGAGGGCAGGCCCCACTGTATAAGCACATTTCAAGCCTCAGCATGCTCATGTTTATTAGTATTCCATTGACCAAAGCAAGTCACATGAACAAATTCAGAGTTACTGTGGGAGGGAATCAAAGAGGTCTGATTCAATGGGGGCCATACCTGCAATAATCTGCCACAATTTGTTAGTAGGCCAGCATAGCACCTGGCACATAAAGCACTCAGTGTTAGATCCTTCCTGTACTTGTCAGAGACCAGTGATGAGTCTGCCAGCTGTGATGACTCATCTTTTTTTAAGTCAGTCCCTAATTTTCTTAGTCCCTGTTCTTGAGAGTTTGCTATATATCATTTTAGGGAGATGATGACAATACCTGTAAACTTTTGAGAGCTTACTGTGTGCCACACACTGTTCTAAGATTTTTATTTATAGATCTTATTTAGTTCCCGTAACAGCCATGTGTAATAAGAGGTCATTTGCTCATTTTACAGTTGAGAAGCTCATAAACAGGTTAATTAATTAAAATTTGACCAAGGTCACAAGTGAAATTTCCAAGCACAGTGTCAAAAATCACTGCTTCTGTTTGAAATTCATGAGTATGAAAAAAAATATTAAAGGATAGCACTTAAGCAGGATTAAATATTGTAGTTGAATGTACTCATTTATCACTCACTATTTATTCTTTACCTGAGCATTTTATAATTTGTCTAAGTGTGAAGAGATGCAGGATTATACATACATGGTTAGATTATCTTTTAATCATTCATTCTAAGAATGATACAGATCATAAGGTTGAGTATCTAAAAATCAGCATCATCTTTTGATCATTGATTCAGAGAGGGAAAACAGCTCCAATATTTAAACAGGTTCTTTTGTTATTTAAATTCTTAATCATTGTTCTTATCACAGGGTACCTTAAAATTTTTTTTAAAGATTTTTAAAATTACATATTTGAGACAGACTGAGAGCATGAGCGTCAGCAGGGTTGGGGTGGGGGAAGCAGACTAGCAGACTCACCACTGAGCAGAGACCCTGAGATCATGACCTGAGCTGAAGGCAGATGCTCAACCGACTGAGCCACCCAGCATCCCCCAAGGGTACCTTAATTATTTTACTTCTGTACTCTGAGCTATTTAAGCTTTAATCTTTTCAAATAGTTTGCTTGCAGATGGAAGAATACTATTTACTAGCAACAAAAGGTGACTGCAAGCATGAGGAAAACTATAATTTTTATTTGTTGATTTTCTGTCTTTTAGCATAGTTACGAGGAATGAAAAACCAATTATGTCTTTTTTCTTGGAGGTAGTAGAGAATATTCTAATTTAGTACTTAAAGCATACACGAAGCCAAGTTTTATATGGTTCATTCAATAAGCATTGTGTGCTGTTGTTACTCTTGTAGGTATCAGAAAGAGGGTAGTGACTAAGACAAGAACTAGGACTTACATTCAAGTGCAAGAGACAGAAACATACCAATCAACATAATTCAGATTCTGATCAGCATCGTAAAGAAAATGAAACTTGGGGTGCCTGGGTGGTTCAGTCAGTTAAGTGTCTGCCTATGGCTCAGGTCATGATCCCAGAGTCCTGGGATTGAGTGCCATCGGATTTCCTGCTCGGTGAGGAGTCTGCTTCTCCCTCTGCCCCCACTCATGCTTGCTATGTCTCTGGTTCTCTCTTTCTCTCAAATAAAAAAATTTTTTAAATAGAATAAAATATATTTTAAAAAAACTTGATAGGCTAGTCTTGAGTCATAATTTTTTGTTTTAGGCCATTAAATTCAGTATTTTCTCTATAAAACACTGTTGGATGCTATAGGATAATCCAGTATGAGTATAGCATTAGTATCTATTGTTCTCAAGCAGAACATAGGTAATGGGAATAGAGTTTGCAGCGCAAATATAAGTGAAGGCCTGAGAGGGGAGGGAGAACTGGAGGAAAGTAGTCAAAAGGTACAAACTTCCAGTTACAAATAAGTAAGTGCTAGGGATGTAACGTACAACATAACTGTAGCTAACATTGCTGTATGACTAGAAAGCTGTTAAGTGAATAAATAAATCCTAAGAGTTATCATCACAAGGAGAAAATTTTTTCTTTGTTGTTTTCTTTTTATTGTATCTGTATGAGATGATGGATGTTAGCTGAACCTATTGTACTCTTTCACAGTATACCTACATCAAGTCATGCTGTGCATCTTCTACAGTGATGTATGTCAGTTATTCCTTAACAAAAGTCAGGGAAAAAGAGACATAGATAAGTTTTATATTGTTAGTGAATGTATCACCAACATTCAAATAGAATGAATGAAAGATACTGGAATGTCAAATTAATTTAGCTCTCCAGTAATCATTTGCTATGATTGGCCATTAGAATGGGCTGATGTTTACTTTTTAATTATTTTTATAAAGGTACACTTGAATCTTCCACTTGCTTCCATAGTCAGTCAGCATGTTGATTTTCATTGTTAACATTGTCAATGTTAAGAATGCTATTGACCTTAAAGATAGTAAAAAAAAAAATTCAGGTTATTTTCTTTGAGCTTCCAGCTAGAATTTGAGAATGCAGGGAATGATTGGCATAATTTTGTCATCTTAACTTGTTAGTTGTATATATAATAATTTCTTTGCCAATTCTTATTTTTTATGCACTGTATTTTGGTGTGTAGAAGCCATTTGACTTTGATTTGACTAACTCAAGTTGTCAGAGAGAATACCTATACATTGAACTTTTTTTGTGAGGAATGGATTTTTAAGTGAATTTTTATAATGTTTAATACGATTGAGATAGAAACAAACTAGAATAGGTCTCCCTTTACATAGTTTACGTGTTACACATGACTCTCTTGCCTTTCTTCTGGTAAGTATTGCAGGACTAATTTAAGCTTATTTGAGATCTAGCAAGTAGACCTACTTCAGTTAGTCTTTCTCTTATGCATTAATGTTTTTTAGAAAAACAATAAATGTTTTTCTTTTAAGCTAAAGAATAAAATAACATTCAGATAGACCTTGATCCTAAGTAGTCTAAACTAATATAGTTTTATTAAAGCACTATTACTTTATGATAAAATTCATTTTTAAATGTATAGATAGCTGTGACTTAGTTATATAATCCATCACAGTAAAACAGAACATTTCTACCATTCCCCAGAAGTTCTGTTGTCCCCTTTTGTAGTCTACCCTTGCCCCACCTTCTAACCTAGACTATATGGCAACCACTAATGTGTTTTATGTCTTTATAATTTTGCCCTTTCCAGAATATTAATATAAATAAAATCTTGGGTCTGACTCTTCTTTTCCATTGATCTGTATGTCTTTCCTTTTGCCAATATTACAATACTACAGTGTCATTATTTACTGTAGCTTTTTAGTATCCTTTGTTGATTTTTCCTCATGATGTGAAACAAATGCTTTTAGTTGGAGTTAACTATTTCCTAATGTCTATCATTAGCGTTTTTAAATTAAACTTTGTTTTGAGGTAACTGTAGATTCACATGCAGTTGTTAAATAATACAGAATTTCTCCCAGTGGCATTACCTTGTAGAATTGTAGTACAGGATCACAACCAAAATATTGATATTGATATACTCATGGTACAGAACATTTCTTTCACTGCATGGATCCCTCATAATTGCCCTTTGATAGTCATACCCACAAACCATAGGTTGTTAAATTTATTTTCCTACTTCAGATTTTCAGTATTCTGAAATAGGAGTTGAGATCTGTATTGCCAATGACAAAGCAACTTTCAAGTTTGAAAGTCTTATTCAGCTTTATTGGTTGAATTGAGAAGTACAGTATTGTGACTCAAAATGAACTTAGCACAGACAAAATGTTTATAAATGAATCAGTTTTTAATTTAAAAAAAATATCTAATACATCTAATAGATAACTTAGTGTTTTTTCTTATCAGCTGGGATTTAACTTGGGTGCATATGATAGAAGGAATTTTAATGGCATAAGGAAGTAAAAATTTTCCATATAAAATACCAGAGTTCCATGGGAGGGGACGGGAGGGATGCGGGTCCACAAAGTTGTCAGGAACCCAGGTTTTTTTCCTGTTTCTGTTCCATCCTAAGGCTGTGACCATTGTTTTCATTGTTCAGGATGGCAGCAAGATAGAGGAAAAGCAAGAAGCCTCTTTTCTTCCTATATCCATCCTTCACATTGCAGCCAATTAAGTATTCTAAAATACTGTGTGTTGATGGGGCACCTGGGTAGCTCAGTCAGTTGGGTATCTGACTCTTGATTTCAGCTCAGGTCATGATCTCAGGGTTGTGAGATCAAGCCCGAAGTCAGTTTGAGATTCTTTCCCTCTACTCCCCTCCCCCTCAAGCTCACATTCACTCTCTCGCTTTCTCTCAAATAAATAAAATCTTTTTAAAAAATAAATACTATATGTTGAAACAAAAGGTCACTTGCTCTAAATCTAAGGTGACATTTCATTATATTTCATGTTTACTAGTTTTTGATCTTCATATGTTGTTGGTCTTGCCTTATCATAAGGTTATCATGTCTTCTTCTTATGTTTTGGTGTGAGAATGCCAAGCTAACATGAAGCTGAGCACACAAACACTTTAAATGCCTACTAATTTGAATATACTAGTTGGAATTTTAAAGTGTTTTGGTGAAGCTTTAATTAATTTGATTTATACTTCAGCCTAACTCTTGTGGCTTTAAGATGATCATTTTTGAATACTAAAGAGCTTAAATAGCATGCTGATAATATCCAGGTATTTGAAACTTACTAAAAATATGTAGGATTTGGGGCACCTAGGTGGCTCAGTGGTTGAGCCTCTGCCTTTGGGATCCTGGGATTGAGTCCCACATTGGTCTCTTGGTAAGAAACCTGCTTCTCCCTCTGCCTATGTCTCTGCCTCTCTTTGTGTCTCTCATGAATAAATAATAAAATCTTTAAAAAGTATATGTAAGGATTTAACCCATATATCTAGGATTTTGTTTCCAAAGATGTTCATTTGAACTGTATACCTTTTAGTACTAAATTTAGCCTTTAATAAGAATCTAATAATTCTTTTTTTTTTTTTTCCTTTTTTAAGTAAGCTCTGTATCCAGCATGGAGCCAATCACAAGGCTTGAATTCAAGACCATGGTATTGAAACCTGAGCTGAGATCAAGAGTCGGACGCTTAACCGACTGAGCCATCCAGGCGCCCCAAGAATCTAATGATTCTTATTTTCTTAATGATATTTAGGGTTTACAATAGGTCAAATCCCAGTTGGAGAAATAATGAGACCTGGTTCTCTGGTCCATAAAGAGTCTCAGAACAATTCAAAATGAAACATTCTTTGAAATACTCTGATCAGTATATCTAAAATTGAGTAGCCTCTTCTTCCCACTGACAAGTAATCAACATAATTCTGTCTTGTTTGAAGTGGCAGACTTGTTGAGTAGTCTGCTTTCCTCTACTTAAAATGGAGTATCATACAACCACCTTAATTTGAGGTGTTGTTTTTTTTTTTTATTCTGAACTTCAAATTAAGTATATATACTCTGTTTCTACCTATAAAGTTGAAGTATCCAAGCATTGCATTTTAAGTAAATGTACTTGACACCTGTATTACAAGAAAATAAAAGGCTAATGAGGCAGCATAGGGGAGCAGATATAAAGCATACCATAAATTCAGCATATTCAATTTTTAGAGATCCAAACAGAGAGGTAGTCCCTTAGGTCAAGCATGTCTCCCCAAGTTTCTAGTCTTCTTTCCTTCTACTGTTAGCTCTTTGTCTTCTACCCAAAATGCCTTGTAAATACTCTGTATATATTTCAGTTCTCAAATGTTTGATAATTTTACTTTAGAGAATTTGTATTTTGAGATACAAATTGGACTGTGACTATTAAAACCAACTTTTTGGAGAAAGGTATATACCTTTTTTTTTTTTTTTTAAGATTTATTTATTCATGAGAGACAGAAGCAGAGACATAGGCAGAGGGAGAAGTAGGCCTCCTGTAGGGAGCCCGATGTGGGACTCCATCCCAGGATCCCAGGATCATGACCTTAGCCTAAGGCAGATACTCAACCACTGAGCCACCCAGGTGCCCTATAGCATATTTTTATAAAAAGCTATTTCCATGCTTAGTTTGTCACTGTTACAAATTTATGGCTAACTTCTATGTCCTCTTTCTGTGCTTGGTGCTATTCCACAGACTTGCTTTCACTCCTAAGAGTGTTAACTTCACTAGCACTTTAGGAGCCTCTTGACTGCCTAGGCTTTGAGCTCTGAAATACCATTGGAGCAATTCAGTGTTTCTGTTTCCCCCTCAACTCCAGTAATAGAATGGAAGATTAGAAAGTATACGGGCTTCAGAGTCAAAGCTAAAGTTTTGGCTGTATTGTTACTGATTGTTTGTATAATCATGAGCAAATGATTTAACTTTTCTGACTCTAAAATTTTCATCTCTTGGAAAATGTATAACCTGTGGAGATGATATGAAGAGAGAAACATGTATAAGCCATGTACTTACCTGACATACAGGAAGTCTAATAATAAGGATCATCTTTTGATTATCAGCCTCTGCTCTGTCCTCAAATAATGGAGCATAACTTTAATTTAGGAAGCTTCTGTATCCTAAAAGACCCACTAGCTAGGTCTGAATTCATGATTCTTTAACCTTTTTTAACATTCCAATCTTTTTTGGACTCCGCTAGAACCAAGAAATTATAGCAAGTGGATTTAAAAGACATAGATTAAGTCTTTTTGTAAATCTATTAGAAAGTATTGACTTGACATCTTAAATAGTTAACTGAAGTTTAGCTAAGCACTATTGAGAGGCCTGGCCTTGATTAGATTAGCAAAAAATGCTAAACCTGTAGTTTGTGCAAAGTTAATAGCATTGGTAATAACTAGCCTAATGTATGTATAAAACATTACCTGCATTCTCAGTTATGTGTCTGTACTGTACTGGTTTGCTTCTTCCTTATTTTGTCAGAGAATTCTGTTTTACCTTATTTTTCTATTGGTTTTAGATAAATTGATTATTGAATTATTGTAGCTCTGTGATCCTTACTGGGGATCATAGACTATTCTCTCCAGTAGACTATCAGACTGTTTTAGGCACCACACCAACTATACCTGAGCCTATACATGAGTAGACCCATTTACTATGTTTTTCCTTCATGACTGCTACCATCATCACAACTTAGGGGTACTCACTTGGGGTCTACCAGTGAAAGCCATCTCTTTTTGTAACTTGAAGAACCTTGTCATAATGTAACTGAAGCTTCCTTCATCACCACAGGGAAGTCTGAGCATGTCATCCCTAAAAGATAGCCAGGCCCTTCAAAAGTGGGGCCCATTTGAGGTGAAGGGGCTTAGGTACAAACTTCTAGTTATAAGTAAGTCACGGAAATGAAAAGTGCAGCATAGAGAATATAGTCAGTAATGTTGTAATAACATTGTATGGTGACAGATGGTGACTACACTTACTGTGGTGAGCACTGCATAATGTATAGAATCGTTGAATCACTATGTTGTACACCTGAAATGAATATAACATTGTATGTCAACTATACCTCAATAATACATTTTTTTAAACTGGGTGCATTTGATTCCTTGAATATTTTTGTGCAGTTCATGTCACTAAATTACAGAACCTTTTTATTATTAGGTTACATAATTACCTAACATTTTTAATAGGATTTCCTGTAGTTGTTCCTCTTTAGAAACACTGGTTTATTTCTGCCAGCCAATGGTAAAAGTCAGCCTGCAGTTCTTTTTATACCATTTACATTTGCTATCAATTTAGGCTTGATAATTGAGCCTTCTTAAGCTTTATTGTTAGAACAGAAAAAGTTCTTTTTTTTAAATTATCATGGTAAAATAAATAAAAAATTTACCATTGTAATCATTTTTAAATGTATAATTCAGTGTCATTAGTACATTCAAAATGTTATGTAACCATCACTACTATTTCCAGAACTTTTTCATCATTCCAAACAGAAACTCTGTACCCATTAAGCAATAACTCCCCATTTCTCCCTCTCTCCAGACCCTGGTAACCTTTATTCTACTTTCTGTCTCCATGAATTTTCATATTCTAGGTACTTCATATAAGTGGATTCATACAATATTTGTTATCTTGTGTTTGGCTTATTTCACTGAGCTTAATATTTTCAAAGTCCATCTATGTTGTAGCCTGTATCAGAACTTCATCCCTTTTTGTGGCTGCTGTATATTCCACATTTTGTTTCTTCATTCACCTATTGGTAGACATTTGAGTTTTTTTTCCCACCTTTTGGTTATTGTGAATAAAGCCCTTCTGAACATTGGTATGCAATTATCTGCTGAGTTCCTGTTTTCAGTTATTTTGGGCATATACCTAGAAGTAGGATTGCTGGGTCACATGATAATTCTATGTTTAATTTTTTTTTTTTGGAACCACCATGTTGTTTTCACAGCAACTACATCATTTTATACTCCCACCAGCAGTGTGCAAGGGTTCCAATTTCTCTCTATCTTCACCAACACTCATAATTTTTCATTTTTATTTTTTTAATAATAGCCATCTTAGTGGGTATAAAGTGGTATCTCACTGCAGTTTTGATTTTATATTTCCCTTATGATTAATGATGGCTGAACATCTTTTCGCGTGCTTATTGCCATTTGTATCTTTCTTGGAGAAATGTCTGTTTAGGTCCTTTGCCTGTTTTTTAATTGGGTTTGGTTTTTGTTGAGTTATAGGAGTTCTTTATATGTTCTGCCATGTGTTTGGTTTGTGTGTCAGGGTATTGTAGTGTTATAGAATGAGTTGACAAGTGTTATCTCCTCTTCAATTTTTTGGAAGATTTTGAGAACTAGTATTAATTCTTTGAATGTGTAGTAGAATTTATCAGTGAAGCTATCTGGTCCTGGGCTTTTCTTTGTTGGAATGTTTTTGATTACTGATTTAATCTCCTTACTATTTATAGATCTATTCAGATTTTCTGTTTCTTCTTGGGTCAGTTTTGTTACTTTGTGTGTTTCTAAGAATTTGTCCATTTTATCTAAGTTACCCAGTTTGTCAGCATACAATTGTCCATAATCTTTTCTTATAATCTTCTTAAATTTAGTGCCAGTAAAATAAATCACTTCCCTTTTTTTTTTCCTCAGTTCTTTAAGAACAGGTTGTAAAGGAGTCACATACGATACTTGTAACCTATATAAGACTCAGAATGAGGGAAAATGAACAAAGAAAGAAGATATGATTTGAGGGTTGGATTCATCTACGTAGTCTACATTTTGTTGATTATTAAACCTTGGGGTGCTGTAAGACCAGTTGCTTTCTTCAGTTTGGGAATAGTGCAAAAATTTCGTGGCAGGAAATTCATGGTCCTGGTTTTTTCTGTGCCTAACAGCACTATTAGATATTTTAGGGCATACTCAAGGTGTTCTAAAGGAGAGTTAATAAACACACGATACAATGTACACTAATGAAAATATGTGCTATTATTTCATAAAAACTCACCAGCTTCCCAAAATGAATCCAGTCTGCATATACTGTTTGTCTTTCTGGAATTGTATGATTCTCTTTATTCTGCTGTAAGTGACAAAAATTAATTTTGGAAAAATATAGGCAAAATGTCAATTACCAGTTTATTGAATCAAAGGAAAGATTAAACAGCTAAACCTGAGATGAGAAAAGCACAGCTAAGTCTAAGGAAGAACAGGAATAAGAAAATTGATTGTCTCTAGTACCTTTGCCATCTCTCCTCTCTTCTTTTTTTTTTTTTTTTTTTTTAATTTTTATTTATTTATGATAGTCACAGAGAGAGAGAGAGAGGCAGAGACACAAGCAGAGGGAGAAGCAGGCTCCATGCACCGGGAGCCCGACGTGGGATTCGATCCCGGGTCTCCAGGATCGCGCCCTGGGCCAAAGGCAGGCGCTAAACCACTGCGCCACCCAGGGATCCCTCTCCTCTCTTCTCTCTTGTTGGCTTTATCTTCTCACTGAACAAATTACCTGCTTCTCGTGGCAGGAAATGTGGTTGCCCACCGCACCAGAATTTTATATCTTACAAATTCTATGATGGGAGAGGGACTGATTTTTTACTCTGTAGATTCCAAATTGTAAAATCTTGGAAAAGATTGGGGCACCTGGGTGGCTTAGGTGATTAAGTGTTTGACTCTTGATTTTGGCTTGGGTCATGATCTCATGGGTTGTTAGATTGGACTGCAGCTCAGGGGGAGTCTGCTTGAGATTCTCTCCCTCTGCCACCCCTTCCCCCACAACTTGCACACATTTTCTCTCACCCACTCTCTCTCTCTCTCTCTAAAAATAAATAAATCTTTTAAAAAATATAATCTTAGAAAAAATGTATTGGCTCAGCAAAAAGGTGCCCACCCAGTATCAACTCTGGCCAGGACCTTGTGGGAACATGACAGCCCTACTAATAGCCATGTAGAAAGAGGTAGGGTATGGGAAGAATGAAGTTCCTAGAAGAATGGGGATGGTGAATAGACAGTTTAATGAATGCCCATAATGTATCAAAACTTGATTACGGTACATAAGATGACCAAATGAGTGATACCACTTTTTCTCAGATAAAAGGGATTTAACCCTATTGATAAATGTACCTGTATGTACTTGAGATATTCTTAGTTGATAAAACCTCCCCCTGGATTGCCTAAGAGTTGTAGAGATGCTATACTTAGAATTCCAGCAATACACGCTCTCTCTCACTCCCTACTGTACTCTGCTTTTGTTTGTTATTCAGTCTTTTTTTTAACAACTTGAGATACATTTCACATAGCACAAAATTCACACATTTGAAATATACAGCTCAGTGGTTTTTGATATATTCATAGTTGTACAACCATTACTATAACTAATTTTAGAACATTTTCAATACACCAAAGAGAATGTCCATGCCTATTAGCAGCCACAACCCATTGCTGTCTATTCTCGCCCTCTTCCCTTTCCCATCTACTTTCTGTCTATGGATTTGTCTATTCTGAATATTTCCTATAAATGGAATCGTATCCTATGTGGCCTTTTATGTCTGATTTCTTTCATTTAGCATAATGTGTTCAAGGTTCATCTGTGCTTCATTTTAATTTTTGTGGTGAATGATATTCCGTTGTATGGATATACTACATTTTAATTATTAGTCACAAATTGGCAGAGTAAAAATGAGACCCAGAAATATTTCAGTTGTGGTAAATATGTCTGAAATTGCAGCCCATAAAATCCACATAGAGTGGGCAGAGGTAAAGGAACTCAAAATAGAGGTAATAGAACTAGTGAATAGGAAGTTTTGTGACATCAGAAATGCCAACAAAAGTACAGTGATAATAAAAAAGGTTATTATGATCAGGAGAACTTCAGAATTTAAAATGCTGGATGCTATGAAAAACTGTGAGACTCAATCTGTATAATGACATATTATGCCAGTATTTGATTTTCTAAGCAGTAACTTTAATTAAGAATGTAATTGCTAAGAATCTTGATAAGTTGACCTTGTATTATTTTAAATTGTATCTAACCTTTGTTTAAATTGGATGTCACAGATTTTCTGTTAATTTGGTTACATCAGAGTCATAGTTTCTATAAAACAAAATAACTTTTCAGTTCAGAATAATTAGGTTGTCCTGTAATGTTTGATTATAAAATGTCAAATAATTTGCATTTTTAATGTATCATTTTCTTTCAGGTTACAATGTAGGATTTTGGAAGTCCTCCCTCCATCACATCAAAATGGCTTTGCTAATGGACATGTCAGTAGTGTCGATGGAGAAACTATCATCATCAGTGATAGTGATGATTCAGAAACACAAAACAGTTCTTTTCAAAATGGGTAAGTGGTTTTTATTAATTTTTAAAATGTATATCAGATTAGCTAATGATACCCCATTGAAATAATTTTCTGTTTAACCCTTCTCTTTTTCCATTGTAATAATACAGTGTAAAATCCATCCAAGTGATATGGTTCAACAATACGCGTTAGAATTTACAAAATTGAAAGTATCTAGTTAACTCTAGTCAGCTGCTTAGGAGTAATTGAAGTTCACCTCATTCAGTTACACCTATACATTCCAATTTAGTTTACTTTGAGAAAATTCATTCTGTACTCTGATTATTATACTTAATCACTCTATGGTGCATATGATAAAGAAACTAACCTTCTGAAGTTCAGTCAGTTGACAGCCTGGGTCAGCTGAGTACTCCTGGAAAAAAATCACACAAGCACATGTAGATTGGCATTGTCTACAGGTAAATTTAAAATCTCAGCTAAGTCTTCAACTGGTTAAAAGTTTCCATGTTTTAGCTCCACTCCCTCCTCTGTTCTCCACAACTGCTATTTAAATCTTTATTGCTCTGTTCTGTTCCCTCTCTGCCTTTTAGGCATCTCAAAATTAAAAATGTTTTTTCCGGTATGTCTTGTGTCTTTTTCTTCCCTATTGTCAGTGAACAGTACTATAATATTCTAATAAGACACCTGAGGCCACTTTAATTTTATTTTTTAAATTTTATTTATTTATTTATTTATTTATTTATTTATTTATTTATTATTTATAGCATAGTTGGCACAAAATGTTATATTAGTTTCAGGTTTAAAACAGTGATTCAAAAAAATAAAATAAAATAAAATAAAATAAAAAAATAAAATAAATAAAACAGTGATTCAGGGGATCCATGGGTGGCTCAGTGATTTAGTGCCTTCCTTCAGCTCAGGGCTTGATCCTGGAGTCCCAGGATCAAGTCCCACATCAGGCTCCCTGCATGGAACCTGCTTCTCCCTCTGCCTGTGTCTCTGCCTCTCTCTCTCTCTCTCTCTGTGTCTCTCATGAATAAATGAATAAAAATCTTTAAAAAAATAAATAAAAATGAAAAATAAAACAGTGATTCAGGCTTCCTGGCTGGCTCATTCTATAGAGCATATGACTCTTTATCTCAGGGTTGTGAGTTCAAGCCCACATTGGGCATAAAGCTTACTTAAAAAAACAAAACAAAACAAAAAAACAGTGATTCAGCATCTCTTTATACTTAACACTGTACAACATAGTGATTCAGTTCTTAAACTTATGCTCCCTACAAGTATAGCTACCATCTGTTACAATATCATTGACTATATTCCCTATGCTGTACCTTTGTATTCCTGTTCTTATTCATTCCATAACCAGAAGGCTGTATCTTTCACTCACCTTCACCCATTTTGCCCATTCCTCACCCCTCTCCCCTCCATTGACCATCAGTTTGTTTTCTTATCTTAGTTCTGATTCTGCTTTTTGTTTATTTATTCATTTGGTTTGTAGATTCCACATATAAGTGAAATCATATGGTATTTGCCTATCTCTGACTTACTCCACTTAGCATAATTCCCCCTAGGTCTACCCATGTTGTTACAAAACAAGATCCCATCTTTTTTTATGGCTGCCTAATATTCCACCGTGTGTGTGTGTATTTATTTATTTATATTTTTAATTTCTTGAGGAACCTCCAGACTGTTTTTCATAGTGGCTATACCAATTAACATTCCTATCAACAGTGTATCAGAGTCCTTTTTTCTCTACATCCTCACCAACACTTATTTCTTGCCTCTTTGATTTTTGCCATTCTGATAGGTGTAAGGTTTTGGTTTGCATTTCCCTGATTATTAGTGATGTTGAGCATTTTTGTTGTTGTTGTTGTTGTTGTTTTAAAGATTTTATTTATTTATTCATGAGAGACACAGAGAGAGAGAAAGAGGCAGAGACACAGGCAGAGGGAGAAACGGGCGCCACTCAGGGAGCCTGACATGGGACTCGATCCTGGGACCCCAGGATCAGGCCCTGGGTTGAAGGCTTCACTAAACCGCTGAGCCACTCAGGCTGCCCTGAGCATTTGTTTTTAAGGAGGCTGCACTTCCATTGTGGAGCTCAGTGTGGGGCTTAAACTCATGACCCTGAGATCAAGACCTGAGCTAAGATAGTCAGATGCTTAACCAACTGAGCCACCTAAAAGCCCCAGATGTTGAGTATTTTTTTAAAGATTTATTTATTTTGAGAGAGAGAGAGAGAGAGAGACCAACCGTGTGTGCATGAGCGGGGGGAGGGACAAAGGAAGAGGACAGAGAGAATATCAAGCAGATTTCCCTGCCAAGCAGGGAGCCTGACACGGGGCTTGATCCCACCACCCATAAGATCATAACCTGAGCCAAGATCAAGAGTTAGACATCCAGGCACCCCTTGAGTATTTTTTAATGTGTCTGTTTGCCATCTATTAGTCACAGTCATGGTTAAGATCACTAACTTCAATTTAATATTCTAGCTATTTAGGCCTAGGCTTTAGGAAGCAAGGGAGAAAAATTATTAAAATGAGGTTTCTTTTTAATATTATATTTTAATTCCTTTTTTATAGGTGAATCCATATAAGAAGCTGTTTCTGTTGGTCTCTACTAACTACTTCCTTGGAAAGAATCCAGTTATGATTTTATTCTATATAGAGTTTTGTGTAAGCGTTATAGCAAAAATCCCATAAGAATATCTTCACTGATTGGAAAAAATGTTTTTGATTATATTATGCTTTATCTTCAGACATAAATTTCATGACATAGCAAGAACAAAAAATAATTTTTGTATGCAAAAAATAACATTTTTATAGCCTTAATACCCTTTAAGTGTATAAAATGGTAGTGGTTAATTGCTAAGTTAGCACCAGTTCAAAAAATGATTTAAAGATAAAAAATCAGGTCTCTTGTTCTTAAACAACTGCTACTGATTCATTAAAACCTGCTTTTCTTTTTCCCTCTTATCATTTCAAGAAATTCGTATCAGTATTGGGAACTCCTATCATATTGCTTTCTGAACACTTGGAATTCTCTCTTTGATACGTTCTCTTGGGACAGTGCTTTTCAAACCACAGGTTATAGCCTCATGTAGGTTGTGAAATTAATGATGAACTTTAATGGAATAGAAAATATTAGACTGCACTCCATATAGTCAGAGTGAATGATTGAGTATATTTCCTGGTTTCTGTGTATACTGGGTCTCAATGTAAAGATCCTTGGTCTGACAACTAGGAACTTACTGCTGTTAAAGGTAAATACTTCAGTTTTATTTGTGTGATTATCTCATACTTCCTTTTTGTGCTGAGTATCTCCCCACCCACTACCTCGTGTGTGCTGTATCTAAATCACTTTGACTATATCTGACCCTCATTGCTGAATGCTCCCTTTATCATCCTTTCATATCATTTTCTTCTCAATAATCATTATTTAATCCCCGTACATACGCATTTGCTTTCACAGAGGCAGCTTTTCAAGAATCCAATCACTTGTCTCTTCACTGCCACCACTAGCACCCTAGTCTGTACTGCCATCACTTCTCACTTGGTTCATTGCATGTTTGCACTCTTGCCCCACATTCTGGCAGCCAGAGTAACTTCTTTCTGAAGTGTAAGTTAAATCATTATCTCCGCATTATTCAGTATCCTCTGGTGTCTTTTCAGAGTAAAATCCAAACCCTTACTGATGGCCTATAATCTGGCCCTTCTGTTTCCTCTCTTGACTGGATCTTTTATTCTTATTTCTTTTGCTTCTTGTGCAAACCATGCCCTACTTCCACTTCAGGGCCTTTACACATCTCTTCTCTCTTCCTTTAAACTCCTTTCCCTAAGATTTTTCTCATGAATTGCTCCCTCTTTTCTTTTAGATCTCTGCTTAAATGTTAACTTTTTTTTAAGATTTTTTAATTTATTGATTTGAGAGAGAGACAGAGGGAGCACAAGCAGGGGCAGAGGCAGACAGAGAGGGAAACAGAGACACAGACTCCCCACTGAGCTGGGGTCCTGATAGAGGACTTGATCCCAGGACCTGGAGATCATGACCAGAGTTGAAGGCAGTTGCTTAGCCATCTAAGCCACCTTAGGCACCACAATTGTTAACTTCTTATCAGGCCTATCTGGTCAGTGTATCAGGACTGTCACTATACAAAATAGAGTACCTCCACCCTGCAGTGTATTCTTCTAATAGCACTTAGCACCTACCCTGATGTATATTTTTGTTTGCTTACATGTGTCTCCCCACTATGTTTCTATTATGTTCACTACTTAATTCTTATTATTTAGTTTTTGGCATGTTGTAGGCTCTTAACTATTTATTGGACAGATAGATGAATACATCTTCAAAGGAGAGATAAGATGAGAAGTTGGTGGAGGCAAGGATTAAATGCATAGCTTCTGCCAGTTCTTAAAACAGAGTAAACTACATTATCTCCACTTTTGCTCTTGGATTACATAGCTATTAAGAAGAAAACTTAAAAGAAGATCCAAGGGCTATTTGTTTACAAATTTATCCTACCTAAACTGGGTACTCTGTGCTTATTTATCTCTAGTTAATTTCCTCACACAGGAAAATTTATTGAATGAATAAAATACCTACCTAACTTAAAATAGTGCTTTGTGCTATTTTGGCTAATAGAATGGTGAGGGATTCAGTAACTTATATAAAATCCTAGGTAAACTAAAAATACATTAGATTCTGTTATAGTGTGTTCTTAGAAACTAGATTTCCACTTAAAATCTTACATTTTTAAACAAATTATTAACTGCTTTGTATCTTTGCTCTTTTTAGGAAGAAAAAAGATGCAGTTGATCCCTTATTATTCAAGTACAAGGTGCAACCCACTAAAAAAGAATTGTATGAGTGTGCTATTGTTAAAGCAACACAAATCAGGTAAAACTCAGTATCTTATCTATGCTGGTTTAAAAGAGAATGATTATATTCAATTAAGATTTGCTATAGAACAAACAGTGTTGCATGTGATTGTTCCCTTTTTAAAATAAATGTACACTTACAGACTGATAAAATGAATCCTAATGGACTCCATGAGCCCTTTGTAACTAACCCCAAAGTGTCTTCACTCTAAAAAATTAAGAAGGATCCTATTTATGAGGTACTTCTCATGAGAGAACTCAATTTTCAATGCTGAGAAGACTGATGGTACTTAGAAATACGTAATTTGTAATATTCATTAGACACAAACATCTGATCAGTCTCTTTCCATTCCCTAAGAAAGTTAAGTAGTAACAAATTAGTATCTTCAAAAATTCCTGTTTGAGGGGTGCCTGAGTGGCTCAGTCAGTTAAGCATCTGACCGTTGATTTCAACTCAGGTCATGATCTCGGGGTCAAGAGATTGAGCCTTGTGTCAGGCTCCATGCTTAGTGTAGAGTCGTGCTTGAGAGTCTTTCTCTCCCTCTCCCTATGCCCCTCCCCCTGCTCACACACTCTCATTAAGTAAATAAATCTTTTTTTTTTAAATAAATAAATAAATAAATTCCTATTTGAGTCCTAATCAAAAGAGAGGGGTAATGAGTGGTTAATATTTAAAAGTATTCGCTTTAGGTTACACAGATCTAGTTTAGGACAGTACCCTTTGTTGCCTGCTGGGGTTAGGCCCTTAGTCATCTGAAAGTAAGTTGACATTATCAGCCAACTATCAACTTGCCACCTAGTAGTCAATCTTGTGTTTCATTTGATATAAAATGATTTTACTTGGGGCACCTGGGTGGCTCACTTGGTTAACTGTCTGCATTCGGCTCAGGTCATGATCCCCAAGGGTCCTGGAATTGAGCCCCACACTGGGCTTCTTTCTCAGCAGGGAGCCTGCTTTTTCCTCTCTCTCTCTCCTCCCTACCACAACTATTTGTGCTCGCTCTTTCTCTCTCTCTCTCTCTCTCTCTCTCAAATAAATAAAATCTTAGAAATAAAATGATTTTACTTATTCTCATATACCTCTTATCCCCCCATATATATATATATATATACTCATGAGTCCAAAAGAAAAGTGATAATAAATGCTGAGTGAATCCTGAGATACTCTAAGGAGATGTGTGTAGTTTTGTGTTTGGTTGGGTTTTGGGGACCCATCATTAATTTAAGATCTTTGGAGCATTCTGCATCTTATTTTATGTTGAAAAACAGTATTCCCAAAATAATGCTTATAGATTATTCACACTTTTTTTGAACTTTTTTTTTAAGTAGGCACCACACCGAGTGGGGCTTGAACTCATAACTGTGAGATCAAGACCTGAGCTGAAATCAGGAGGCAGACACTTAACCAACTAAGCCACGTAGGTGCCCCTAGATTATTCAGATTTTTGAATTTGTTTAATTTATGGGCAAATGAATAGTAGAGACCACCAATTTTTTCCTTATTCGTAGTTTTATCTTTTTTTGGCCTTTAGTTATTCAAGACACGTTCTTTATATAATTTCCTTTAATTCATTTTTCTATTTACTTTTTTATTTACACTTTTTTAAAAGATTATATTTATTTATTAATTTGAGTGAGAGAGTGAGTGGGGATTGAGGGGAGCAGAGACAGAGGGACAAGCAGACTCCATGCTGAGCGCAGAGTCCAGCACAGGACTCCCATCTCACAACCCCAAGATCACTATCCCAGCCCAATCAGGAGTCATATGCTTAACTGACTGAGCCACCCAGGTACCCCTTGATTTATACTTTAAATGTAATTCTCCTGGATCTTGGTTACAGTTTTAGTAAGTAATTTCTTTCTTAATGGGAGAGCCAAAGAATGATAAGGTAAGAATGTTATACATGATAATAGAAAACTTAAATGACTTGCAGCTCTTTGTTAGCATCAACAGATAGTGCTGCTGTATAATGAAGAGATGGTACTATTTCTGTAGGAAGACTTGATATAACAGTAGCACTGACAAGTAGAACTTTCTGCAAAAAATGGAAAGTTATATGTGTGCTGTCCATTATAGTAGCCAGTAGCCACATGTAGCTATTGATCACTTGAAATGTGGCTAGTAATGGTGAGGAACTTAACATTTAATTTTATTAAAAAACTACATGTGGCTAGAAGACGCCATGTAGGACAATACAATTCTTGAGGACTAGTATATTTATTCACTAGTCCACAGTTAATTACCTTCTTATTGCCATCTACTGTATATATAGTACTGGGATATCACAGTAAACCAATCCTTTCTTTCATATAGTCCTTTCTATAAGAAAAGAATATACATTTTTGAGGAGGCTACTACTTTAAGACTATATTGTTTATTCACTCTTAGAAGCTTTTGACTTGGCTTTCTCTTGAAAGGAATACATTGAATTCAATTAAAACATTTAGTTTGTTTCCAGAAATTTCCCAGAAATATTTGGGTGTTGGCGGTGGGGGGGTGTTTGTTTTTGATTTGATTTTGATGGTGTTTGTTACCATTGTGGTTGCTGTTTTTGAATTTGGGGGCAAGGAAGAGTCAAAAATAGCATATTTTTATAATCTTAATTCTAACTCTCTTTCATTTTAATTCCATGAACTTTTGGCTGCCATATGAAAGTTAAATACAAATATTTTGAAACATGTTCAAGAATGTTCACAATATGCATTTGAATGTTGACTGATTTAGTGTTATGTGATATCTGGTAGTTTACTGATTTTAGTCTTTTAAAGAATTTTAGGGGCATCTGGGTGGCTCAGTGGATTAAGCATCTGCCTTCAACTTGGGTTGTGATCCTAGGGTCCTGGGTTCAAGACCCATGTCAGACTCCCTGCTCAGTGGGGAGTCTACTTCTCTTCTTTTGTTCCCTGCTCCCTGCTTGTGGTGTCTCTCTCTCAAATAAAATCTAAAAAAAAAAAAAAAAAAAAAAAAAAATTCTATGGTTATATTTTTAGAAAGGATCATCTCATTTTCTAAAATTTGGTTTTACTAAATAGTGTATTTAGTAATAGCAATAAATACACTAATAGTGTATTTAGTGTATTCCTTGAGGTTTATTTGATTTCTAAGTGATTCTTATGCAGCAAATGTGTATCTTATGTTTGTAAAGCACATTTATAATAGATCCACTCAAGTTGATCTTATAACATTCAACATAAATACTTCTGTATAAAGTTTCTCATAACTTCTACATAAATACTATTGGAAAATGAAATATCCTTCTTTCCTAAACTTGAATTTGAGATTGTGGATTTATAGAGATTATGGAGTTTGAAATGAATTCTTTGATACTAACACTTCACTCTTTTTCCTCCTTTTTCCCTGGTAGCCGGAGAAAACACTTATTTTCTCGTGATAAATTAAAGCTTTTTCTGAAGCAACACTGTGAACCACAAGATGGGGTCATTAAAATTAAGGTAATGAGAAGTGAAATTATTTATTGGAAGGAGGAGAAAAAAAGGAGAAACAGGTTAAAAAGAACATCAGAAACCAATACTAAGCAGATGGATTGTATTTTATTCATTATCATTAAGGAGAAAAAATCAAGTTTAGAAATCTCACATTGTGAAATAAATAAGTGGTAAAGCTAAGACTATTTTTTTTGACTGAGAAATATTTAACTCCTTTTGAGAAATACTAAGTAAAACATCAGTAAAAATGGGTAGTGAGATGTATGCATGTGTCAAAAGTCAGCTACTAAATGCTTAAGATTTGTGTATTTCATAGTTAATAGATGTTACATCAAAAGAAAAGAAATGGAAAAAAAAGGAATATATGAGTTTTATGTGAAAATTATCATTTCAAGTCTCTACAGACCAAGATAGATTATTTAACAAATAAAACTGGGACACCTGGTTAACTTGGGAGAAACGAAGTTAGAACCAACTCAAATGGGGCAGGGAAGGAAATAAAGCAATTATTAATGTTCTGCATGTTGAAGTACTTAGGAAGAGCAAAAGAAAAGAAATTCCAAGGATAAGCCTGATTTGACGATATAAGTTTAATGTAGGTTTATAAACATCACAGGGGTGCCTGGGTGGCTCAGTTGGTTAATAAGCATTTGATTCTTGATTTCAGCTGGGGTCATTATCTCAGAGTTGTGAGTCAGCTGGAAGATTATCTCCCTCTGCTGCCCTCTCCCTACATGTGCGCTCTCTCCCTCCCTCTCTCCCTGTCTCCCTCTCCCCCTCTCCCTCTCTCTGATAAATAAATCTTTAAATAAAAATGAAAACATCATGAATAGATTTCAAGGGCAAGTGCTAGAAGAAAAATACTTCCAGTAAATACAGTGAGGAGCTCAAATCAATTAGAAAAACACAAATATCCCAGTAGAAGAATAAACAAATAGGCATGATCAAAATTCATAGTGAGTGATATATAAAAACTTGAAAACATAGAATCATCTGAAATAATTTTGTTAATGTAAGCATATTTATGTTTTTGTCTTGATAAGAGAAAAAAGCTTAAATTGTGCTCACTCTGTAGCTTTGAAAATCACGGATAGCCGTGTAAAAAAGATGCTTACAAAGAGTTAATGATTCAAATACTTGAGAAGTGGCTAGAACTGTGCTGGCACTGGTAGGCAGTCAGTCAATATGAAATGAGTTGTAGTATGTGTATCATAAATAGCAAGTTGGCTAATTTCCCTAATTTATAAAAATCTTATGTATCAATGAACAAAAACAACCTAATTGGGGAAAAAATGGTAGAAAGCCTCAGCAGTTTTACACCAAGGAAAATAGTCAGTAAACATGAACAGAAGTTCACCTTTATTTAATAAAGAAATGACAAAATGACAGTAAACATTCTTCTCTTAGAGTATAACAAAAGATTATTAGCAGATATCTAGTGTACTTGCACACACAGAAATAACAAAGTTTTAATACCTGATGTGGGGCAACCCGGTGGCTCAGCAGTTTAGCGCTGCCTTTGGCCCAGGGCATGATCCTGAAGTCCCAGGATCGAGTCCCATGTTGGGCTTCCTGTATGGAGCCTGCTGCTCCCTCTGCCTGTGTCTCTGCCCACCACCACCACCACCACCACCCCCCCCGCCGCCCGCCCCTCTCTCTCTGTCTCTCATGAATAAATAAATAAAATCTTAAGAAAAAAAAACAAAACCTGATGTGGTAAGTGTAGTCTGCTATTAAGAGTACTGCAAGAGGGCATCCCTGGTGGCACAGCGGTTTAGTGCCGCCTGCAGCCCAGGGTGTGATCCTGGAGACCCTCGATCGAGTCCCACGTCCGGCTCTGCATGGAGCCTGCTTCTCCCTCTGCCTGTGTCTCTGCTTCTCATTCTCTCTCTGTGTCTCTATGAATAAATAAATAAAATCTTAAAAAACAAAAAAAGTACTGCAAGAACACAAAGATGTATTTGTTTATTGTGTATTATGGATGTGTGAATGAGGAACATTGGCAATTAATGTATTAAAGCCTATTTTGACCTTTTGTGAGCATATATATTTGAGAAGAAACCACTCATATGCTTTATATTCATATTTAAAGGGCAATCTGTATATTCAGGTGTGATTTACGTGGGATAGTCAACTACCATCTTAATAGACTTTAATGTAAAATCTTAATAGATTCTTGATTTATTATGATAGCCAGAACTGATTGAATTTTAAATGTTAAAAGCTATATTCTACCAAGATTACGATTATTACACAAAATTTAATTCCCAGTTGAAATATTTCTGTTTTAACAATTTAAATTAAAAAAAAAAAAAAACAATTTAAATTTTTGTATCATGGGCAGCCCAGGTGGCTCAGCAGTTTAGCGCCTGCCTTTGACCCAGGGCATGATCCTGGATACCTGGGATCAAGTCCCGTGTCGGGCTCCCTGTGTGGAGCCTGCTTCTCCCTCTGCCTGTGTCTCTGCCTCTCTCTCTCTCTCTCTCTCTCTCTCTCTCACTCTGTCTCCCATGAATAAATAGATAAAATCTTTAAAATAAATAAATTTTTGTATCACTATTTTCTTAAACATTTTCTGAAAAATATTTCTGTAAGTGGCATGTTTTCTTCAAGAGAAAGGATAGTGATCTTGGCTATTAGACCAAAAATAATCTTCAGAATTACTAGCCAAAAATAAAAAGTTTTGAGTTGGACATGGATGCAAGTGAATAAGTTCTGAAACTTTTAGATCTAGCAATTTTCCTAACATCACACAACTTCTGGTAAAAATGAGATTGACTTCTCTGAACTTAAAATTCTAAATTGAAACTTGATAAGAATTTATCAGCATTTCTCCTTTGCCAGATCAACTTTAAAATTTGATACATAAAGCCTTTTTTGAAAAAATAAGTTTTATTACCCCCATTAGGGGGAAAATCTTAATGTTCCGCAATTAGGAAATGATTGAGAAAAATTTATTGGGTTAATACAGTAGATTGGTAACGTTAAATATGTGGATTACTTATTTACATAGAAAATTCTGTACAAAATTAGTCAAAAGCAATGCAAACCAAAAAAGATTACTGTGTAAACATAATTTTGAAATAGTTTTAGAATTTAAGAAACTCTTGAAACATTCTTGCATATTTTATCGGGGGGTGGAATCCTTTGAATTGAATCGTGGTTTTCTTTCTGGTAAAGCTGACTGATGATAAATCAAGTAAACCAGCTAAAATGTATAACACTGGATAAAGAAGAGATGGTGTTGTATCACACACACAATGGAATATTACTCAGCTATCAGAAAGAATGAAATCTTGCGATTTGAAACAACACAGAGGGAACTAGAGGTTATTATGCTAAGCATAGAGGAAGACAAATACATGATTTCACTCATGTGGAATTTAAGAAATAGATGAACATGGGGAAGGGAAGGAAAAATAAAATGAGAACAGAGGGAGGCAAATCATAAAGGACTCTAACTCTTGGAAACAAACAGGGTTGCTGTAGGGGAGGGGGGCAAGGGGATGGAGTAGTTGAGAGATGGGCATTACAGAGGGCACTTGATGTAATGAGCACTGGGTGTTACATGCAACCGATGAATCAGTAAATTCAACCCCTAAAACTTAAAAAAAAAAAAATAGGGAGAGAGAATTTAAAGATGTGTGTTACTGTATATTAACACATGAGATTCTAATGTTTAGAATGTTCCACTGTTTAACAGCAGTCATATGACATTTTAGAGCGCATCTCTATAAGGCTTCCAAATGGTGTTATTACTGTACCCTATGTCTTTTTTTTGTTTTTATGAAGGCATCATCTCTTTCAACATATAAAATAGCAGAACAAGATTTTTCTTACTTCTTCCCTGATGATCCACCCACATTTATCTTCACTCCTACTAATAGAAGAAGAGGGAGACCTCCCAAACGAGTATCTATTAGTCAGGTAAGTAGAGAACAAATAAAAGCTGCATTGTAGCTCTTAATAAAACTGTTGATGGGATACCTGGGTGGCACAGTGGTTGAGCATCTGTCTTTGGCTCAGGGTGTGATCTCAGAGTCCCAGGATCGAGTCCCACATTGGGCTTTCTGCATGGAGCCTGCTTCTCCTCCCTCTTCCTATGTCTCTGCCCCTCTCTCTCTCTCTCTCTCTCTCTCTCTGTCTTTCATGAATAAATAAAATCTTAAAAAAAGAAACTGTTGAAAATCACAAGCAGTGTTTGGTTCCCCTCACCCACATAGCCTTAGGAAGGAACACATTTCTTTGTGTACAATGTGTGTACTGTATGTTGATAACTGCTTAGCAGTGAGGCTTGTGGAAGTTTTAAGTGTGAATTGGACATACCTTTAATGCCACAGGGATTTTATACCAAAGTGGAAGCAAGCATGTAAGCAGTTACCGAAACATAAAGCAGGAAGAAGCGCAGGGAATAAATTATGGGATTGAAACATGAAGAGCATTTAAAAGATAAAAGATAGTAATAATATTATACTAAGCAGGTTACAGACCATTATTCTCACAAGAAGTACAGTAAAAAAATCTTTTGACATTTTTTAACATTGACCATAAAAATGTTTTTGACATAAGCCTCTTTTATAGTTGATGTCTACACCATTTAGTTTTATAAGGTACTTGGAAATTTTGTTTTGTTTTTCTAATGCATATTTTTAAGATTCTCCTTGTTGTGTTTCCTGGGAGCTTTCTGTGCTAATTTGCAGAGCTATAGAACTAACTCATATTCTGTATGTTGCTATGATTAAGGTTATCAAAAGTTCAGTTATGCTTAGAAATAGAACCTTATTGTACTATAAAGAAAGTATACTTGATGAAAGTTTTAAAACTTTTATTACGGGAAGCCCGGGTGGCTCAGCGGTTTAGCACCGCCTTCAGCCCAGGGCCTGATCCTGGAGACCCGAGATCGAGTCCCACATCGAGCTCCCTGCATGGAGCCCGCTTCTCCCTCTGCCTGTGTCTCTGCCCCCCCCCCCCTCTCTCTCTCTCTCTGTGTGTCTCTCATGAATAAATAAAATCTTTTAAAGAAATAAAGATTAATAAATAGAACTTTTATTAAGAACAAGCAGACCGGGACCCCTGGGTGGCGCAGCGGTTTGGTGCCTGCCTTTGGCCCGGGGCGCGATCCTGGAGACCCAGGATAGAATCCCACGTCGGGCTCCCGGTGCATGGAGCCTGCTTCTCCCTCTGCCTGTGTCTGTGTCTCTGCCTCTCTGTGTGTGTGTGTGTGTGTGTGTGTGTGTGACTATCATAAATAAATAAAAATTAAAAAATTAAAAAAAAAAAAAAAAGAACAAGCAGACCATCAGTTTGTAAAAGTTTAAAGTCCCTTTGTTTTTTTAGGAGGACAGCGTTGCTAATAAACAGACTATTGCAAGTTATAGGAACAAAACTACTAAAGAAAAAGACAAACTTTTGAAACAAGAAGAAATGAAGTCACTGGGTAAGTTTTAATATTCTCTCCAAGAACTGTTTAGGTAGAGAAAAGAATTTTTCTGTGTTTGGTGGAGGGTATTTCTGAAATGGCATGTTTCTGTTATTTGGGGTTCTTTGTTTAAGCATAGTTTTCTCCCTGCATCTATAGACTTTTATGATAAATGAGATGTGCGTTCATCTCTTAAGAGATTCTGCTTTTCTAACAAGGTGATACTTTGCTACTAGTCTTAGGGCCACACTTAGAGTAGCAGGACTTTGAAAGGCAGGTATATGTTCCAGTGCAGTAGTTTATCTTAAACCCAGTCAACCTGCTTTCCCATTTTAATCACCTGCTGGCTCCCTCCAGCAATTTACAGCCCCTGTGACTCTACTGATCACATTTAACCATTATTTCAGGGATTCTTCTGTTACCTTAAAAAATGTGTTATTTTCTGTCTGTGAATAGTTCTAAGTTTGATCTTCTCCACAGCTTTTGAAAAGGCTAAATTAAAAAGAGAAAAAGCAGATGCCCTAGAAGCAAAGAAAAAAGAAAAAGAAGATAAAGAGAAAAAGAAGGAAGAATTGAAGAAAATTGTTGAAGAAGAGAGACTGAAGAAGAAAGAGGAAAAAGAGAGACTTAAAATAGAAAGAGAAAAGGTATTCATTCAAGTATATTAGCTATGCTCTCTATATAATAGTGTTTTGCATATTTAAATTCATGGTTAATTTTCTTTTTTTAATTCATGGTTAATTTTCAAATGCTTTTACCACTTTTATTTATATTTCTAGTTGTACATAGAGTGCTGATAAAGTTACTGGTTTAGCTTTCTTTTGCTTTGGAAAATTTAATGAATAATTTAGAGTTCAATGTATATATACATATGCCTTTATACCCAAAACCTCTTAAGTACAATTCTTTCTCTTTTTTAAAGATTTTATTTGGGATGCCTGGGTGGCTCAGTGATTGAGAGTCTGCCTTTGGCTCACGGCATGATCCTGAGTGTGGGGATAGTCCCACATTGGGCTCCCTGCAGGGATCCTGCTTCTCCCTCTGCCTATGCCTCTGCCTCTCTCTCTCTCTCTGTCTCTGTCTCTCATGGATAAATAAATAGTCTTTTTTTAAAAAGATTTTATTTATTTATTTGAGAGAGAACACAAGTGAGAAAGAGGAAGAGAGCACAAGCAAGAGGAGGCAGAGGGGCAGAGAGAGAAGGAGAAACAGACTCCCCACTGAGCAGGGAGCCCAACATAAGGCTCAATCCCAGGACCCTGGGATCATGAGCTTCAGGCAGCCACTTTACCTCCTGAGCCACCCAGGTGCCCCTTAATACAATTCTAAAGTACATTTTCTTCATTATTTAGACTTCCAAATTTATGGAAGATGATATCCATAAAACTTGCAAAAGTAAAATACATAATTAGAAAAATACAATAGAATCTACAAATATCAAGAATATTAGTGTTACTCTCCTTGAAGAACAAAGTATCTATAAAAATAGATTTTTCAGTAAATCTTTTATTAAAATCTTTAGTGGTATATATTCCTTAGAGAATTCTGTGGCTGGTTTTCTCCTGAGTCAGTAAGTGTCATTCATTTTCTAGGATATTCACAAATAGCCCTAGCTGATCTTATTACACCCTGTGCACATTTAAATTGCCTCTAGTTTCTTGAGCTATTTCAAATAGGCCATTGGGATGGATGTGGAGGTATAATATATGTACACTCAAGAAAATGTAGAGGACAAGAAAACCACTTGTAATCTAAATGTGGTTATATTTAGGGATAGCATTTAAAATTTTTTTTTATTTATTTGAGAGAGGGGATGGGCAGAGGGAGAGAGAGAGAGAATTTCAAGCAGACTCCCTGTTGTGCATGGATCCTGATAATGGGGCTCTTTTCCCAAGACCCTGAGATCATAACCTGAGCCAAAAACCAACAGTCAGATGGTTAACAGGCTGAGCCACCCAGGTGCCCCTAGAGATAGCATTTTTTTTTTATTTATTTATTATAGTCACAGAGAGAGAGAGAGAGAGAGAGAGAGAGGCAGAGACACAGGCAGAGGGAGAAGCAGGCTCCATGCACTGGGAGCCTGACGTGGGATTCAATCCCGGGTCTCCAGGATCGCGCCCTGGGCCAAAGGCAGGCGCCAAACCGCTGCGCCACCCAGGGATCCCTAGAGATAGCATTTTTTAACACTTGAATTTATTTCTAATCTTTATTCTGGGCCTTAAAAAAGATGCAGCATCTGTAATTTTGTAATTTTTCTGTTTTGTTTAATGTTGAACTATTTCTTCCTGGTATTAAGTAATAAGTAAGGTGGGATTTTTAGTAACTGCATGATAGTTAATCAGATAAGTACAGGTAAGTGCTTTAAAATTTTTTGCTCATCAATAATGGTACCCTATTCAAATTTATGAATTAAAAGTCTTTACTGTTTTTCGATTTTGTCCCTGGATAAATTCATAGAAGTAGAATAATAAGTCAAAGGGTAAAGATATTTAACACTTTTTCTATACACATACATAGATATGTGTTTGCTAAACATGCTTATTTTACACCCTTAGCAATAGTGAATGAGAATACCCATCTTATGGGGTGTAGGGGGAAGACTTACTATAGCAGACTACTTAAAGCACAATTAGTAAGTTCTGTAACTATCTCTAGTCGTTTTATGTTGAAAATTTGATAAGTGCACATCTGTTACCTCCAGTGGTCCTGAATTTCAAAGGAAGAGAATAATACTAACATGTTAGATATTTGTTGGAAAATAATTATAAAATATAGTATAAAATAAAATGTTTTATTTGCACTCTGTTTTATTGGAGATTTTTTAGGGTCATTATTTATCTTCCATTGTAAAATACCAGAACCAAAAAGTAAGGGTATCAAAAGACCAAATGAGCAAGACTGATGACCTGGATTAAAAGAAAAAAAAAAATCTACCAACTGTGTTCTGATACTGCTTTTACTTACCCGTCCCTCTGTTCTTAGGCTATTAGGTTTAAATGAATCTTGAAAATAACTAGGTTACAAATATGGGGGGAGGTTTTATTTTAGGTACTCTAATAATTTGTTACCTTACTTTGTCAAGATTCAATTGATTTGAAGTAGGAGAAGAGCCCCTATAGGCAGTCAGATTGAATTAATATTTATCCAGGGACTACTCTGTGTGAGACATTTTCCATCTTTGTAGCAATTGTGTTAGGCAGGCATTGTTTTGATCAGTGGTTCTAACACTTTACCATGCATCAGAATCACCAGAAAGACTTATTAAAACATCAACTGCTGGGTCTCAACCCGAGTTCCTTGTTGAGTAGGTCTGGTTTAGGGCCCAAATATTTGTAATTTTTACAAGTTTCTAGATGATGCTGATGCTGCCTTATAAAATTCTTATACAAATTTTTATTAACCTTTTGTTTTAGGAAAGAGAAAAACTACGTGAAGAAAAGCGAAAATATATGGAATACTTAAAACAGTGGAGTAAACCTAGAGAAGATATGGAATGTGATGATCTTAAGGTATAAGTATGTTATGTGATATTTCACACCCATACTCTATGTGCTCTGTGGCTTTGTTGATGAAATTTTTCTTTCTTTTTAATAGTGGCTTCTTCATATTTAAGAAGAAATAGCTAATTAACCAAATGCAGTATTTAAGAGTTCTGAAGCGACACTGTTAGTAGTTTATAACAAACTTTGATAATAATTCTCATTCTGCAGATATAATTGGTCATTTGTATGATCGCCGATAATCCAGTATTATCATTTCATCTCAGTTCATAAGGAATCTCTTCTAAATTTAGTAGATGGTAGATTAATTCTATTCCATGTCCTAAGGAGATCCTGCTTTAAAGTTAATATTGATGCAGCTAATGCCTTGATCTCAGAATCTAGGTTAAAAGTCCCTTTTAATTAGAAGTGTTGTCAGAAATACACATCAGCCCAAAGCTGTTCTTAGTTTGGTAAAGAAAAAAGTCCCTAGTGACTGTGCTTTAGTAAAGCTGGCATAAGGCCAAGGCAACCATAATCTTATAAGTTCCAAAGTTGATTGTGATAAATATCCAGGGTTGAGAATCACTAGTCTACCTGAAATAAATCTTACTCAGTAAAAAGTATATATCTACCTTTTACAGTTTTCTGTACTTGACTTAAATAGTTATATAAATTGTTTAATCTTCCAGGAACTTCCAGAACCAACTCCAGTGAAGACTAGACTACCTCCTGAAATCTTTGGTGATGCTCTGATGGTTTTGGAGTTTCTTAATGCTTTTGGGGAACTTTTTGATCTTCAAGATGAGTTTCCTGAGGGAGTAACCCTAGGCAAGTGCTATTGCTATGTTATAGTTCACCCTAAAATTAGTAGCTTAAAATAATAAATCATTATCTCTCAAAGTTAGAGAGATAGAGTCCCTGGAACTAGCCGTCCAGCCCTTTCTTGAAGTCTCTCATGTGGTTACAGAAAGTGGCTGGGACTGGAGTTTTCTGAAGGCTTACCTGACTGGGTGGGTGTTCAAGATAGTTTCCTCATACAAATGCCTGGTGCCTCAGTGCTCCTACATATGGCATCCCACTCCATCAGGATAGCATATACTACTTATGTGGTATCTAAGGGCTCCAAAATGAGAGGACAGAAACTGCCAGTCTTCTTAAAGGCTAGGCTTGGAACTACAAACCTTATTTCTGTCATATTCCATTGGTCAGGCCTGCTGGGATTTAAGGGAATGAAGGGATAGATTCCTCTTCTTGAAGGTTTCATGGCTTATGGAAGTTCAGGGGAGAAAGGAGTTGACATCAGCTGCATTTAGAGACAAGTTACTGCCTACCTTTAATTTGTGATTCTGTATTGCCTCTGTACTTTTACTTTTATAAACATCATAAGAACTACATTGAGGAGGGCTTTGAATCTCATTTTGGATTTTTAATTGTCAAATAGCTAGATAATTTTCTTAAAATAAAGCCCTCAAAGACAGAATTATAATGCCATTGTTATTTTAATAAAAGTATATTCTTCAGGAGGGCTTTTACATTCCCTCAGTTTCTCTTTATGAGCAGAGTGAGGCATGAATCATTGTGCCTTACAGACCAAGGTCTAAACAATGCTGGTTTAGGTAAGATAAATTAGATAAGAAACATTTATGACTTGGATACAATATTAAGATTACACCTAATACTAATGATTACCTCTCCTTTGCACTACTTGGTAAACAGTAATGTCCCACATAGCTCTTGAGAACAGTGGGACAACAATAACAAATCTTTTTTGAGTTGTTATTCAAATTAGAATAAAATCATGATTTTTAATATGTGCTTTAATTTGCACCTAAAATTTAAACTTAAAATGAAGGGATCCCTGGGTGGCGCAGCGGTTTGGCGCCTGCCTTTGGCCCAGGGCGCGATCCTGGAGACCCGGGATCGAATCCCACATCGGGCTCCCGGTGCATGGAGCCTGCTTCTCCCTCTGCCTGTGTCTCTACCTCTCTCTCTCTCTCTCTCTGTGACTATCATAAATAAATAAAAATAAAATAAAATAAAATAAAATAAAATAAACTTAAAATGAAATATTGTATTGATCTGAGGAGGCTAATTTTGCTTTTCTTGAATGTAGTGATTTTGGCTTATGGTTTTATTATATTTCATTGTAATCATTATAATTTGTTTTTTTATTTTGCCTTGGATAATACTCTACTTTGATAAATAGACACTTAAAAAAATCATTACACAGGCTGTTGTTTGATTAAAATGTTTATTATTCCAATGGAGTTGTTTTTTTCAGTACATGAACGGAACTTTAAATTCATTTTAAACATTTTATTCACAGAAGTGTTAGAGGAAGCTCTTGTAGGAAATGACAGTGAAGGCCCACTATGTGAATTGCTTTTTTTCTTCCTGACTGCCATCTTCCAGGCGATAGCTGAAGAAGAAGAGGAAGTAGCCAAAGAGCAAATAACGGATGCTGACACCAAAGGTCAGAATTCACTATTATTGCTGATTGATAGTAGCTTTGTAGCTTTGGAACTGATTTTTGAAGGTTATTTTAAAATTTACCTTGATTTTACAGTTACAAAATACAACTGTTCATGTTCCCCAATTCTTGAGTCATATATGAACAATACATTATCAGTTTCATAAAAACTAATGTATCCTGTTTCTGATGACCTTAATATATCTACTCCCATCCCACAATCTATCTTGCTTTTCATTCCTTTAGATTTCCCCTATGATTTAGGAGCATTACAGATGTCATTGACCAGCATCTCTAATTCCAAGAGATTCTTCTAAATGGCAATGATTTTTTTTGCCTCCACCTAGGAAATACTTTAATTGTTATCATTACTTTAAATTGAAAATGCTATTGCTGATTTCATTTGAGATGTGACAGTTTGTAGATAAGAGTCATGTAAAATTTAATTTTTTTATTTCACCAACAGTTTGAACTAGAAATTTTGCTGTTTAAATTCTATGCACTTAAATATCTAAAGTCAGTGTATGGCACATATTAATGTAGGACTAATTCTTGGAGAAACCCTTTCTTATTTTTAAAACAGAGTATGATCACTATTTTGTTTAGAACTTACTTAACCAGAGGAATTGTTAAGCATTTGTATTAAGAGATTGATTTGCTTCCTGAATCATACTCTCTGTGAACTTTGCCACATAAGAGATTTAGGATCAGAAGCCTTTTTAAACAGTACTTAAGTGTATTTGCATAAAAATTCACAATAAGAAATAACTTTTGGGAGACATTTTGTTAGCATTCTCTATACAAAAAGATGGGACATTGTTGCATTCAGATAGTATTGTTGACCTTAGATAACTTGAGCTTGTATTTTTATGCCTGGTCCCTGAAGCAACAGGATGATGATAAATATGCATCTGATGTTGATTATCTTTTTATTTTACAGCCTGAGTTCAAACAAAATATATTCTCTAACTTGAGTGCTAACCACCATAGGTCCCTTATCAAGGTCATTTTAATAGTGTTGTCCCTTTTATCATCTCAGATGACTAGTCCATAAAATGAGACTGAACTAAAGGGAAATTAGAAGGGCAAACCATTGATAAAAGTCTAAAGATTTTCTGAGATAACAAGTACCAGCACTAAAGATGCATTATCTAAGAAAATGTAGTAGATACTCATTCATTTAGCCATTAAGTTCTTTTAATGACCAGTAACATCACAGGGTTATGGACCAAGTTCTGACCATAATATAAGGTATAAATTTGTATTTAATTCAGGATTTGAGGCGGACGAATTTTGTAGTTTTGTAATGACAAAAAGTGGGGTGACAAGGAAGTTATGTTGGAAAATCAGATAGCATAAAGAAAAAATATATGTGACTACTGGCATTTGTATTGCCATTGTAAGTTCCTTTCATGATTTGTTCGATCTGTAATTTTTACAGCTCTAATCCTGTATAGGACTATCTATACATACTAATACAAGGTCTACCTCTGAATAAGTATTGGTCGTTAAATAGAGGTTTTAGTGTTCCTTTTAAAGCTATTTATTTAAATGTTAGGGAGAGGAAAAAATATGTTTTGGAATTTTTCCACCCTTTTTCACTTCCCTGTTGTATTGGCTGCATTTTACAGTTATTTCAGTTATAGTAGGGACCCTAGGCTATTCTCCCAAGTATTTTCCTCATGTTTTCCTCTCGCCGTAACAAAAAAACTTTGCCACAGTCCTTTCTGAAAGCAACAGATGGGGACGCCTGGGTGGCTCAGCGGTTGAGCATCTGCCTTTGGCCCAGGGCATGATCCTAGAGTCCTGGGATCAAGTCCCACATCGGGCTCCCTGCATGGAGCCTGCTTCTCCCTCTGCCTGTGTCTCTGCCTCTCTCTCTCTCTCTCTCTCTCTCATGAATAAATAAAATCTTTAAAAAAAAAAAAAAAGCAACAGATGTTAAACACTATATATGCAATATTTCATTTACCATCCTTGTTGTATAAATAGGTAGGTATAATAGATTGGTAGATTATTATTAATTATTTTCTGCTTTTAACAAAAAAACTTTGACTTAAGGAGTAAGTAACTTGCCCAGGGATCCCTGGGTGGCGCAGCGGTTTGGCGCCTGCCTTTGGCCCAGGGCGCGATCCTGGAGACCCGGGATCGAATCCCACATCGGGCTCCCGGTGCATGGAGCCTGCTTCTCCCTCTGCCTGTGTCTCTGCCTCTCTCTCTCTCTGTGACTATCATAAATAAATAAAAAAAAAAAAAAAAAAAAAATTAAGGAGTAAGTAACTTGCCCAAAGACACATGGCTAATAAAGTGATGGGGGATACAGACTCAGCCAGTCTGCTCTGGAGCCTCATTATGGCTATGCTATATTGCCTCATAATATGGCAAAGATGTTGAAAATTTGAATATTTGTTTCCCTAGCCTTGCCTATAAAATTACCTGTCTTCGAGAAGATCTGAATTGTTTGGCCTTTGATCTCCCTTTTTTTGTATCAAATCTTGGAAATTAATCTTCCATCATGAGCTTAAAAAGGCCTTCAAAGTATAAGAGGAAGAACATCCTCCTTAAATAACATAGTTTTGTGTATTTACTGAAATCTCATTGTTTAGTGTTAGAATTGTAGATTCTAAATTACTATGATGATAAATGAAACTTTCAGATAATCATAACCTATAGTTCAGCTGTACAGATGACCCTTGAAGAACACAGGGGTTAGGAATGCCAGCCGTCCCCACTCCCAGCCAAAAATTCACGGATAACTTTTGACTCTCCCAAAACTTAACTGCTGGCAGCCTTAATGATAATACAAACAGTTAACATACATTCTGTATGTTAAATGTATTATATGGTTTATTCTTACAATAAAGGAAGCTAGAGAAAAAATGGTATAGAGAAAATACATTTACAGTACTCTATGTAAAACTGCTTATAAGTGGTCCCACAGAGTTCAAAAACATGTTATTCAAGGGTCAAATGTATTTTCTTGGTATGATGTATCAAAGTAACTGTCTCTAAGCAAATCCTAGAGTAATAATGCAGTTTTGTGAGAGTGCCATTTTTGGAGATAATTGAATTAAAGAATACATATTTCAATATGCTAGTTTAACACCATTAAAAGTAAACTGTCATATTGTTGGTTGTCCATTTCCTAAGGCCTTTGTAACTTTGTCCTAGGAAATTAAAACTTACTGCAGATAACATAGGTTAAATGTGGCGAAGAGTGCCAGTCCACTTTTATAGCTCTGTAACTAAGACTGTTGTTAATTTTAGAGTGCCTATTAATTTTGTTTGGCTTTCCATGTAAAATGAAAATCGAGGAAGTTTTAGTTCTAGTATTTCCTTGGTAAGGAAGAACATAATGTCTGTCATTTAAACTGGATTCGTGGCCTGGTAAGGATAACTTCTGTATATAATGTAGTGTTTAGTCAGATAACTTCTCCTTTATGGTAGTGTTCTTTCTTTAACCGCCATGAAATTGTCATTGATTGTAATCAGACATGATCCCAGAACTGCCTTTTTCCTTTTAGTAAAGGACAGTAGTTCTGTTCTCTGATGTTCATTTTGTCAGCTTGTGAACTTTCAGAAGGGAAACATAGTGGAAGGTTAAGGAACCATGGAACCAGTTTAGCCCAGTGATTTTCCAGCTCTAATCCATGGAATGCTGTGACTTGTACAGGGATTCCTCAGTGCCACTTGCAGGAAAGTTGGCAAGATGATTGGGCAGGATTATCATCTCCATATCCCACTGAACAAGGGAACTTTTATTATCTCTTTTGTATTGTACTCCCAAGAAATATTTGAAGAATTTAAAATACTGATCTAGACTCACTCCTTTAAGAAAAATGAAGCCAATTAAGTCGACTTGTCTAAAGACAACACAACTAAGAACTAAGGGACTGGCAGAGCTAAGACTAGGGTATGTATTATCTGACTCAGTGTGAAGTTACACCCACTGTACTATGATATAACAAGAGTTTTTTGTAAGCTTGAAGTTTTGTAGGCTTAGTTGTTTTTTTTTTTTTATCATTTGTGTATTATAATTAGGAATAATTGTATATGCTAATGCTTTAAATACATTTGTGCCAGTAGATTTACTCTGTAGTTCTGTTTGTAAGCTAGGCATGATTTTCAGAGTTAAAGCAATTTACTTAGAAAATACAGGGAAATCTTCCTGTTGTTTCTTGGATTGGAGAGTCTTCAAAATAAAAACAGGAACTTTAAATAAAGAGGATAAATCAGTGGTTAGAAGACAGCAGTGCTATCATTGTTTTAGTTCTTTGTGCTGGTTTTCTGATTATAACTCATACTTTGTTATGATTCGATCTTAAAATATTTATAAAAGATTGGAGATCTTCAAATACACTCTGGTTTTGAAAGTAGACTTTTCTAAAGTTATATAGAGTGAGGAGATTTGTTTTTAATTCTAAAGGGCATTTTACTATTTTTTGGAATGTATATGTGCATCTTGATAACTTGGGAATTGTCTTCTATGTTAACTAAGGAAAATATGAGTGTAGTACATGTCTTAGGACTTACAGTTCTAGGTGGACACTAGGCAGGATGTGAATGATGCTTGTTGTACCTAGTGTTGGTTCTTTTGAGGCTCCTGAATATTAAGCTGTTTGCTGTTCCTTTCATCATTTTAAAAAGGCATTATTCCCAAATATTCCAGCTTTGATTTGCACTAGAATAAAGTGTTTATTTCCTTAAAGATTTAACAGAGGCTTTGGATGAAGATGCAGACCCCACAAAATCTGCACTGTCTGCAGTTGCATCTTTGGCAGCTGCATGGCCGCAGTTGCACCAGGGTATGTGTGGGTTTTTTTTTTTATTGGCTTTTTATTTTTAATTTTATAAAGGTACATTTTACATTGCTGAGAATCTGTTGCTTATGTTCTAAATGACTATTTCATTTTTTAACAACTATAGGCTGCAGTTTGAAAAGCTTGGATCTTGACAGCTGCACTCTTTCTGAAATCCTCAGACTGCACATCTTAGCTTCAGGGGCTGATGTAACATCAGCAAATGCAAAGTATAGATACCAAAAGCGAGGAGGATTTGATGCAACAGATGATGCCTGTATGGAGCTTCGTTTGAGCAATCCCAGTCTAGTGAAGAAATTGGCAAGCACTTCAGTGTATGATTTGACACCAGGTAAACTTTGCAAGTTGGAATTTGTATAACCTGCCCATTTCCTCCCCTCTTCTATCTCTTTAGCCCAGAAAACTAGGTACTGATGAGAAGTATTAGATAATATCAGTTTTAATTATTTTTTTCTAAGATTTTTATTTATTTGAGAGAAAGACAGAGAAAAGAGAAAGTACAAGCAAGGAAAAGGGCAAAAGGAGAGAGAGGAAGCAGGCTCTCCGCTGAGCAGGGAGCCCAGTTTGAGGCTTGATCCAGGACTCTGGAATCATGATCCAAGCTAAAGGCAGATGCTTGACAAACTGAGCCACCCAGGCACCCTGATAGCAGTTTTAATTAAAAGAGAACGAGAACAGTCCTTAAAAAAAATTGTTGGAATACAATTAGTGACCCAAATGGAGACTACTGTTGTTAATTCGTATTAGCTTTAACTCTTTCTGATTTTTCTGTTCTTTTTCATTTGGATTTTCTATTACTTTAAAAATTTGTGGTTTATCTACTAAAGTGAGAATTAGCTAGCTTTCACTTTTATTCGTCAGTGTATCAGAAATTTAGGCTGTAGCTGCTAAATTCTAACATTTACTTGAATAGAATTTGAGATATGAGAAACAGTATATAAAGTTAAGATGCAGGGGACGCCTAGGTGGCTCAGCAGTTGAGCGTCTGCCTTCGGCTCAGGGCCTGGTCCCATCGTCCAGGATCAAGTCCCGTGTCGGGCTCCTTCTGGGGAGCCTGCTTTTCCCTCTGCCTGTGTCTGTCTCTCATGAATGAATAAATTTAAAATTCTTTAAAAAAAATAAAGTTAAGAAGAAGTTATTTTTCACTTCCATTTTTTTAAGATTATTTATTCATGAGAGACACACATAGAGAGAGAGACAGAGACACAGACAGAGGGAGAAGCAGGCTCCTTGCAGGGAGCGTGATGCGGGACTCAATTCCCAGACCCGGGAACACACCCTGAGCCTAAGGCAGACGCTCAACCACAGAGCCAACCAGCCATCCCTTTCACTTCCTTTTTTAAATAAAAAAATTACAGTGCACAAATATGTAAAGCTTAATTTAATATGCTTATTTAAGAGAACATGTAATAAAAGTAGAATGCCTTCATTTCTAAGATTTATATAGGTTTTATAATTTATAGTAGTGTTTTAGTGCAGTATTTTCAGAGAGTGATTTGCCTATTGCCATTTTTTAATTTCATATGGTAATAACTTAGTTTTTTTTTTTTTTCAATTTTTATTTTTATTTATTTATTTATTTATTTTTTTATTTATGATAGTCACAGAGAGAGAGAGAGAGGCAGAGACACAGGCAGAGGGAGAAGCAGGCTCCATACACCGGGAGCCCGACGTGGGATTCGATCCCGGGTCTCCAGGATCGCGCCCTGGGCCAAAGGCAGGCGCCAAACTGCTGCGCCACCCAGGGATCCCAATAACTTAGTTTTTATTTGAATTTCCTAAGTGAGCCTAAAAATTAAAACTTGAAAAAAATTCTGTCATTAGAGAATTTTTCATGTCTATTTAACTGGTCTATATGGTACTTATTAGTATTTGAAATGCCTTGTATATCACATATCTGTTAATTTGGATTCAGAGGTGCTTTTTTCTGAAGACATGCCATTAGCGTGTTTGATCTTGAGGCTTTTCCTATTCTTTATTAAGCATTTTCACATTAAGCCACAAATTAAGATTTTTCAAACAATTCGTTTTTATCCTTAATGATACAGAAGTTATTTACCAATTTTTGACAGGAGAAAAAATGAAGATACTTCATGCTCTCTGTGGAAAACTACTGACCCTAGTTTCTACTAGGGATTTCATTGAAGATTATGTTGATATATTACGACAAGCAAAGCAAGAATTCCGGGAGTTAAAAGCAGAACAACATCGGAAAGAGAGGGAAGAAGCAGCTGCTAGGTAAGAGATAATTATAGTCAGTTGTGCTAATGAAGGCTGTTTATTTCTTTGCATCTAAAACGATATTTCACATTGGGCTGTAATGTGATACTGGCTCACACTGATGTGTGATGGCTTAACTAAGAGATTATGAATGAATTACTACATTATGATTTTGTGATAACATTTAAAGCACCTTCCATAATTTTTTTATTAAAGGCAAGATACTAAAAGTTAAAAGTATCTTCCATCAAATAGACTAATATTTTATGTTAACTTTCAGAATTCGTAAAAGGAAGGAAGAAAAACTGAAGGAACAAGAACAGAAAATGAAAGAGAAACAAGAAAAACTGAAGGAAGATGAACAAAGAAATTCAGCTGCAGATATATCTGTTGGGTATGGTTTGAATTACAGTGCTCACCAGACTTTATACAAAGAATAAAAATCAGGGGCACCTGGGTGGCATGGTGGTTGAGCGTCTGCCTCTGGCTCAGGTCGTGATCCCAGGGTCCTGGGATCAAGTCGCATCAGGCATTCTCCCTCTGTCTAGGTCTGAAATGCTGAAGTTTTAAAAACTAGTTTTCTAGTTTTTTATTTATAGGTACATAATAATTATACCAGTAGGCCTATGAAATTTACATATAGGGAGTCCTCAGGCATACATGTGTTATGTTAAAAAATACTTTCAGGGAATCTAGAACTCATTTTCTCATAGAATTAATGTCATAAATGATAATTGCCCAGAAAACCTTCCAATAGTCTATTTTAAACCAGTAATACATTTCTAGCATTACTAGTGGTATCTCCCCCCTCCACCACCACCTATCACAGTTGTACACTGTGTTTCACAAAACTCCTCTGAGTTTATTGAGGAATAGGGATGAAATTGGAGGTTTTAATAGATTGGTATAGGGAGAAGAAGGAAGCACATTAAGTAATTTAGTGACTTAGATACTCTATTGCAATTTGAAAATATTTGGGATGAAAATAGGCTCTGAAAACAAGTGGGAATTTTTGCATATTGTAGATGGCAAACCGTATTCAAATTTTGCAGAAATAATTTTTTTATGAAATTGCAGAGGAAGGTTCTATAAATCTCAGTGTTCTGATATTAGTATATTGACTTTTAGTTATACTTGCATATAAAAATACCCATTAACTCGTAAGGTCATAGGTCACAAACATGTAACAGCTGTATTTTATATGGCCATCAACAATATTTTAAGAAATGGAATTTGGATAGATTAGCAAAATTAATCTGATACCTAAAGAACAAGCAATCAAAGAAAAAAATAATTGGATTTATTCAAGCTTAAAAACTTCTGTACTTTGAAGAAGAACACTGTCAAGAAAGTAAAAAAAGACAACCCAGTGAATGGGAAAAAATATTTACAAATTGTGTGTTAATAATGGCTTAATATCCAGAATATATAAAGAATTCCTATAATTCAACAATAAAAGAACAACCCAATTAAAAAATGTGCTAAGGATTTTAATAGGCATTTCTCAAAAAAAATAGATATGCAAGAAGCACATGAAAAAGACACTCAACATTATTAGTCATTAGGGAAATGCACATCAAAATCACAATGAGATGTTACTTCACACTCACTAGATGGCTGTAATCCAATTAAGGGACAATAAGAAGTGTTGGTGAGAATGTGGAGAAATTGGAATTCTCATGCATTGCAGGTGGATGTAAAATGGTGCAGCTGCTTTGGGTAAGTTTGGCAGTCTCTCAGATAATAAAATCATTTGTTTACCATACAACCCAACAGTTCCACTCCTAGGTATACACTGAAGAGAATTAAGAGCATATGTTCATCCAAAAATGTATATACAAAAGTTCATAGTTTCATTATTCTTAGTAGGCAAAAAAAGAAAGGCAATAACCCAAATGTTCATCAGTTGATGAATAGATAAACGATGTATTTCTTCAGCAGAGTGTTGGTCAGCAATAGAAAGGAATAGAATTCTCATACATGCAACAATGTGGATAAACTTTGAAAACATTATACTAAAAAAAAAAAAAAAGAAAGAAAGAAAGAAAACATTATGCTGAGTTAAACCAGTCACAAAAGGCCATGTGTTGTATGATTCCTTTTAGATAAAAAGTCCAGAATGGGCAAATCCACAGCAAAAAGTAGATGAGTTGTTACCAGGGTAGTGAGGAAGAGGAAATGCAAGGTGACTACTAATGGCTATAGAGTTTTTCTTTGGGGATAATGAAACTGTCCCAGAATTAGATAAGGGTAATGTCTGCACAACTTTGTAAATATATTAAAGACCACTGAATTTATACACTTTAAAATGATGATTTTAGGATATGTGAGTTATAGCTCGATTTTTTTTTTTTTTTTTTTACATTTTATAAACCTTTTGGATTTCTATTGAAGTATAATTGACTTATAACATTGTGTTAATCATTTAGGGCATATAACAATGATTTGATATATGCATATGTTATGAAATAATTTTTTTATTTTATTATTTTTTTATGTTATGAAATAATTACCACAATAAGTTTAGTTGCTATTCATCACCTCCTATAGTTACAGATTTTTTCCTTGTAATCTCTTAATTAAAAAAAAACGCATTATAGATTCCACCATTTCGTACTTTTTTAATACTCATCTAGCCTAGCTTCACTCATTTTACATTATCTCTCTGGCTCCTAAGAACATTTGATTTTGCAAACCTCTGTTTGGTAAAGAACACGAATGGTGGAACTTATTTCAAGGTTCATACAGTTTTAGTTTTAATTTGGATAGCATAATGAATTAGATAAAACATCTGTCTTGTCATTCAGCCTACTTAGTATATCTGAAATGTTATCTACTCTCCTCTACTATTTGTCTACTTACCTACTTTCTAGTCTGAGCCAACCATCATCTCCGAGCCAGCTGCCTGGACTGATACAGTGACCCATTGTCTCCCCTCATCTCCTTTCTCTCCCCGATCATTTTCCACATAGCAGCCGAAGTGCTTTCTAAACCCATCATTTCCCTTTTCTAAAACTCTTCTATTTCTTTTCCCATAGCTTTTTGAATAATGCCCTACAAAGCCAGGTGTGATCTAACCCTGCCTTTTTCTCATCCAGTTCTTGGATAACTTCTTTTTGTTTTATTATTTTCTCAAAATGATAAGCTTCTTCCTTTTCTCTTCAGCTCAGTGCCTTTGTACATGATATCCCCTGTGCCTGAAATGGAGATTTCTTCTCACTTGCTATCTTACGCCTGCCCAGTCTCCCTAGTCTCGGTTTAAATGCCACTCCCTCAGGCAAGGCTTTCTTGATTCTTGAGACTAATTTGTTTCTCATTGAAATGCTTTTATAGCACCTTGAACTTCTCATTTTTTAATAGTTATTACAAATTTTAATTGTATAATTGTGTTATTACCTGTTTTCGCTGCAAGAATATAAACTCTGTGTCTGTCATCTTGTCCATTACTTCCTAAACATGATGGCTAGCACTTCATAAGCAGGCAATAAATACCTCATAAATGGAATTACATATTCATTAATGAAAATAATCCTTGTTTTTTTCATTAAGGGAGGAAGAAAGGGAAGATTTTGATACTAGCACTGAAAGCAAAGAAACAGAGCAAAAGGAACTTGATCAAGACACAGTCACTGAGGATGAAGATGACCCAGGATCACATAAAAGAGGAAGAAGGGGTAATACAGAAATTTCTTAAGGGCATGCCTGATTGTTTTAATTAATAAGGCACTTTATAATTCAGCTATCTTGAAATATGTATTAGATTACTTCATTTGTGATTCCAAGGTGTGTATGTTTCTTAAATGCTCAACTCATAGCTGTGATAAGTTTTTTAAATGGTGACCATTTTGTTTAAAAAAATGGTGTTGGAAGTTATATTTAGTTTTTATTCTCATATAAGTTATTCTTGAGGGAAGAGTGACAATATTCATATTGGTTGTTTTTTTTTTTTAAGATTTTATTTATTTGAGAGAGAGCATGAACGGGGGAGGCGGGGCAGAGGGAGAGAGACAAGCAGGCTCCCCACTGAGCAGGGAGCCCAACTCAGGGCTCAATGTCAGGACCCTGGGATCATGACCTGAGCAGATGCTTAACTGACTGAGCTACCCAGGCACCTCTTCAGATTGTTGTTGTTGTTTTTTTTATTCAATTTTCATATTGTTTTAATAGGCCCATTTCTCATAACTTCAACTTTTGGTTAGTCAGCGAGTTTTGTTGAGTTTTTGTATTTACTATTTTATATTAAGCCAAATAGAAATTTTTATTCTATTGCATTCTCACTCAACATGCATTAAGTGCCCTTTAGGTGCTAGAAATATAAAAGTCAGTAATGCTTTTAATAGGTTCCATATGCTGAGAATGGAAATCAACTACCTTAAAATAATTTCATGAATTGCTGGATCAAGGGGAATACATTTTTTTTTTTAATTTTTTTTTTTTTAATTTTTTATTTATTTACGATAGTCACAGAGAGAGAGAGAGAGAGAGAGAGAGACAGGCGGAGGGAGAAGCAGGCTCCATGCACCGGGAGCCTGATGTGGGATTTGACCCCGGGTCTCCAGGATCGCGCCCTGGGCCAAAGGCAGGCGCCAAACCGCTGCGCCACCCAGGGATCCCATGGAATACATTTTTTAAAAGTTGTTGATACAGATTACTTCTGAAGATCTTTAACTATCTTCATTTAACAACTATTAAAGGAGATTTTTAACTGTATTCTGTGCCTATAATTTTGTTGGTATCTTTTTTTTCTAAATTATTTGCTAAATAGTTATTACAAGTAGACAAAATCTGTATCATGGAGGCTATATTTTCTGATTATAATGCAATTGATTTAGAAATGTAAAACAAAAGGTCTTCATTTGATTAGAGTTTTAAGACATTTTTAAGTAATTGGTCAAAGTAGAAACCATAAATGGAAACTAGAAAATAAAACTAATCTATACTGAAAAAGACTATCAGTACTATCAATTAACACTTGTTTGATACAGTCCCTCTACTTAAGAGGAAAATTTCTAGTTTTAATACCTATTAGGAAAGAAGAAAGGCAAATTGAGCTAGGTATTCATTTAAGAAGTCAGAGGTAGGGATCCCTGGGTGGCGCAGCAGTTTAGCGCCTGTCTTTGGCCCAGGGCGTGATCCTGGAGACCCGGGATCGAATCCCACGTCGGGCTCCTGGTGCATGGAGCCTGCTTCTCCCTCTGCCTGTGTCTCTGCCTCTCTCTCTCTCTCTCTCTCTGTGTGTGTGACTATCATAAATAAAAAAAAAAAAAAATTAAAAAAGAAGTCAGAGGTAGATAACAGAAAAATCCCTCGATAAAAGGCAACAATAGATATGAGGAGAAATTAATAGAAAGTAAAACTGTAATAGAGAAGAACAGCAAAGCCAACAGTTTGTTCTTTGAAAAAGATATGAACTAGACAAAGCTTTCTTGAAATTGATTTGAGGGCAGGGGGAAGGGAGTCTCAGCAAGGTTAAGATTGAAAAGGGAAGCAGCATAACTATAGATAAAGTAGAAATTTAAAGATACAGGGACAGCACATACAGTTTTATGGCAGTTAACTTTGAGAAAGTGGAGACAAGGGCAGCCCAGGTGGCTCAGCGGTTTAGCACCGCCTTCAGTCCAGGGCCTGATTCTGGAGACCTGGGATCCAGTCCCACATTGGGCTCCCTGCATGGAGCCTGCTTCTCTCTCTGTGTGTCTCTCATGAATAAATAAATAAAATATTTTTTAAAAATAAATAAATTAAAAAAATGAAAGTGGAGACAAGGGCAGCCCGGATGGCTCAGCGGTTTAGTGCCACCTTCAGCCCAGGGTGTGATCCTAGAGAACTGGGATTGAGTCCCATCTCAGGCTCCCTGCACAGAGCCTGCTTCTCCCTCTGCCTGTGTCTCTGCCTCTCTGTCTCTTTCTCTCTCTCTGATGAATGAATAAATAAAATCTTAAAAAAAATAAAAATGAAAACCAGTGTACTGTATGATGCTGATTTTCTCTGCTTTGATCTTTAAAAAAAAAAAAAGAAGAAGAAAAGAAAAGAAAGTGGAGACAAAAGCAAAATCCTAGAAAAATACACATTATGAGAGTAGATTCATGAGGGCTGCCGGGGTGGCTCAGTTGGGCATCTGCTTTTTGCTCAGGTCATGATCCTGGGGTCCTGGTGTCGAGACCTATGTTGGGCTCCCTGCTCAGTGGGAGGTCTACATCTCCCTCTCCCCCCACCCTCTCACTCTCTCTCAAATAGATAAAATCTTTTTAAAAAATGGATTCATAAAAAAACAAAAAAAAATGGATTCATGAGAAAATTTAAAATGTGAATGGTCCTAAACCATAGATCTTGAACCAATATTAAAAATCTTTCTACAGGGGTGCCTGAGTGGCTCAGTCAGTTAAGCATCTGCTTCAGTTCAGGTCATGATCCCAAAGTCCTGAGATTGAGACCTTCGTTGGGCTCCCTGCTCAGTGGGGAGCCTACTTCTCCCTATATCCCCCTGCCACTCCCCCTGCTTGTACTCTCTTGGTCTCTGTTAAGTGTAGAGTCTTTAAATAAATAAAATCTTTATAAATGAAGATAAACAAGTAATAAACTTATGTATCTTTAATAAAAATGCCCTGTGTCAGGCTTCCTGCTTAGCAGGGACCCTGCTTTTCCCTCTCCTGCCCACTTATGCCCTCTGCTGCTATCTCAAGTATTTACTTATTTACTTTATGTATTTAAATGAAATATTTTTTTAAAAAATCTACAGGGACACCTGAGTGTCTCAGTATCTGACTCTTGGTTTTGGTTTTGACTCAGGTTATGAGATCAGTGTAGAGCCCGCTTAAGTTTCTCTCCCTCTGCTTCTCCCCTACCCTGCTCCTACTCTTTCTGAATTAAAAAAAAAAAAAAAAAATCTTCCTACAAAGAAAACTTCAATCCTAGACAACTTTATAGGTGAATTTTCCCAAATTTTAAAGCAGATAATTCTAATTTCATACAGATGCTTTCAAGCAAAAGAAAGAAAGAAGGAAGGAAAGAAAGAAAACTGACTCCCTGACCATCTAAGCAATCTGACAGTGCCTAAAATGGGAGAATTTTAATTCAACACATCATAAAAGGCCAGGCAGCTCACCAGGAATCCAGGCTCTTTCTGTCTTGTTCATACTGCCATCCTTAGGGTTTTGCTGCCATCCTCATGTACCAAAATGATTTATCCCCATGGCGTCATTCTGGCTAGTTGAAAGAAGGAAAATAGAAAGAGATACAACCCAGAGGTTACATATAATGCAGAATTCTACTCCCATCTCTTTGATCAGAAGCTTCTTATGTAGCCATACTTCCTGGGGAAACGTTTCCTGCTGGGAAGTGTCCTTCTTTTGAACTGCTAGGTACCTAACTAAGCATTAGGGGTTCTGTTACCTTGAATCAGTGGTTAGTAAACTATAGCCCATTGGCCAAATCTGCCCTGCCTGTTTTTATGTAATCCAGCTAAACTGGTTTTTACATTTTTACATTTTTAAATAGTTGGGGGGAAAAGAATGATATTTTGTAATACAAAAATTATATGAAATTCAGATTTCACTGATCATAGTTTTAATTGGACTCAGCCATGCTTGTTCCTTTATATATTGTCTATGGCTGCTTTCATGCAACAGTGGCACAGTTGAGCAGCTGTGACAGAAACCATATGGCCAACAAAACCTAAAAATATTTACTAGCTAGCCCTTTATGAAAGTCTGCTGACTCCTGCCTTAGAGAAAGGACTGAACATATGTTGGAGAATAATAGACTCTGCCTCACTATCCAGTATGGAGATTGCAGTTTTTTGTGTGTCTCCTGTATTTAAATATACCAGTTTCTTACCAGCATAGTGTATTAGTCTGCTCAGGCTGCCATAATAAAATACCACAGACTGGTGGCTTAAATGACAGAAATCTATTTTCTCACAGTTCTGGAGGCTGGAAGTCCAAGACCAGCAGGATTGATTTCTGGTGAGGCCTCTCTCAGCTTGCTATAGCACCTTCTCACTGTGTCCTCACAGAACTGCTCCTCTGTGCCCACAAGTGTGAAGAGTGAGCACCCTGGTCTCTTTCTTACATGGATACTGCTCCTGAGTTACAGGGTCCCCACACTCTTTGAACTCATTAAACCTTAATTACCTCCTTAAGGACCCTATCTCCAAATATGTCACATTAGGGTTTAGGATTTCAACATATGAATTTGAGGGGCATTCAGTTTGGTCCATAATACAAGGTAACTTAGGATAGCTTTGTTTGTTTTTCTGATGAAAATTTGAAATGTGATAGTGATAATCAAATGTTTAAACTATAGGGAAAAGGGGACAAAATGGATTTAAAGAATTTACAAGACAAGAAGAGGTCAACTGTGTAACAAGAGAGCCTCTTACTGCAGATGAGGAAGAAGCTTTAAAACAGGAACATCAACGAAAAGAGAAAGAGCTCTTGGAAAAAATCCAAAGTGCCATAGCATGTACCAATATCTTTCCCTTGGGCCGAGACCGCATGTATAGGCGATATTGGATTTTTCCTTCTATTCCTGGATTATTTATTGAAGAGGATTATTCTGGTCTCACTGAAGACATGCTCTTGCCTAGACCTTCATCATTTCAGAATAGTATACAGTCTCAAGATCCTCAGGTATCCACTAAAACTGGAGAGTCTTTGACGCCTGAATCTACCTCCAACATTGACCAAGGTCCATGTGATGATTCTGTGCAACTGCCAAAACCAGTGCATAAGCCAAATCGGTGGTGCTTTTACAGTTCTTGTGAACAGCTAGACCAGCTTATTGAAGCTCTTAATTCTAGAGGACATAGAGAAAGTGCCTTAAAAGAAACTTTGTTGCAAGAGAAGAGCAGAATATGTGCACAGCTAGCCCATTTTTCTGAAGAGAAATTTCATTTTTCAGGTAAATTTTCATTGAAAACTTTCTTTTATTTTCTCTCCCCATAATTCTCTAGTTCAGGCTTAAACATTTGTTGAACTATTAAAGCTATATATAAAACACCTTTTCCATTTAGACCATGCTCTCAGTTTACAAGTTAGAGAATGTTTGCCAGTTAGAGAACAAGGTTCTCTAGATGTCACTGGGTTCCACTTGGACGGAGAAACGGCAATGTGTGAAGATCCATCCTCTTCCTGATCTCATTTCCTGATCAGAGACTCGATACCTAAGGCACTAAGGTTAACATTAGTTTTAGAAATTCAACATGATACTGAGAGTTCAGTCACTAAGGATTTTGGCTGAGAGTCCAGGGACAGATTCTCTTAGTGATCACTTCTTTGGAGATTGCTGCAACGGCAGATCAGGGAGCAGCATCTCTATATGATGGCTGGTTCATTGATAACAGATAAGAGAAAGCAGTAATGCATTTGGGGTATAAGTTTTAATATCACTAAACAAGATCCTCTAGGTAAAGAACTGTTAAATTTAGGGGCATATTGTCATGACTACTTTAGTTCTCTTCACATTAAAAACTTTAGATCACAATTCTTTATTTAACAGCTTTATTGAGAATTAGTTCATACACCATGTAATCCACTCACTTGAAATGTGCAATTCAGTGGTTTTCATTATATTCACAGATGTGCAGCCATCACACAATTTTAGAACATTTTATCACCTCAAAAGGAAACCCTAAATTTGTTTTCTGTTTCTGTAAATTCCCCTGTCTGAACATTTTAAATGAATGGTATCATATAATATATGTATGGTCTTTTGTGACTGGGTTTTTTAACTTAGCATAATGTTTTCAAGGTGCATCCAAGTTGTAGCACATGTCAGTACTTCATACTTTATAACCAAATAATGTTCCATTATATAGAAACATACTACATTTTATTTAACCATGTATTAGTTGATGGATATTTCTGTGGCTTGCATATTTTGGCAGTTGTGAATAATGCTGTTGTAAACATTGCATACAAGTTTTTGTCTCAACATATGTTTTCATTTCTCTTGGGTGTATACCTAAGAGTGGTCATGTGATAATTCTGTTTAATCATTTGAGGAACTGCCATACTGTTTGCTGCACCATTCTGTATTCCTACCAAGAGTGTGTGAGGGCTAAAAGTTTTCCATGTCCTTGTCAACATTTGGTTTGTCTGACTTTCAGATTCTAACCATTTTAGATGTATGAAGTGGTACTTTATTGTTTTGATGTGAATTTCCCTAGAGAGTAATAGTGTTGAACATCTTTTCATGGTCTTATTGGCCATTTATATATCTTCCTTAAAGAAAAGTCTATTCATATCTGTTCATTGCCCATTCTTTTTATTGGAATGTCTTTTTATTGAGTTGTAAGAAAAAGTTCTTCAAATATTCTAGACTCAAGTTCCTTATTAGATATCTAATGTGCAAACATTTCTGCCCCCCCCCCGTTTTTTTTTTGCACTTGAGGATTTATTAAATGTTCTTATATCCATTATCTCATGATCATAACTACCACTTTTGGGAAATCATATTTTTTAGTAAGAAAATCATAATAAAGGTATTGATAACTATTTCAGACAAACCTCAAACTGATAGCAAACCTACATATTGCCGGGGAAGATCTTCCACTACATATGATGCAGCTCAGATGTCTGCAGAAAGACAGCTTGAATTGAGGCTGAGAGATTTTCTTTTGGATATTGAAGACAGAATTTACCAGGGAACATTAGGAGCAATCAAGGTTTGTATCTGTTCCCATTTTTAATTTACCTGATTACCAAAGTTTTGGTCATATTTGTTAATTTACTTGGTATAGGCAAGGTATGTGTGTTTTGAATAAATACATGGGAGTGATACATTTTTTATGAAAACTCAGTTTCTTCCCCTGTATCAAAGTATATAGGAGTAGAGATCTTTCTTAAATATACAGTATGGCTATCTGCTTTCTTAAATAGAATTTAATGAACATCATTGACCTAATTTTTAATATTAATTTTTAGTATTTTTTAAATATCTGTTTTATGGTATTTTCATCCGAGATGTTAAAATGTGTAAGGATATTTTCTTCTTCCTTGACTAGCTCCTGCCTGCTCTGCTGAGTCTGGTTTGTTTATTGGTTTCTTTGTTACCTTTTTAAAATCTGTAAGTAATTCATGCTTGATATGTGTGTTCTGTTCATTCCTTTGCTATATCATCTGTCACTTTTTTGCTACTATCAGGTAACCAGTCTTAGAATTATGATTTCCCTATATAGAAAGTGAGGTACTAAAGCTTCCATCTATGAATGATATGAATTTCATTTTGGCCACTTAGTAACCTTATTTTTAGATCCCTTTTTGATTCACAATCTGTTCTAGAATATTCATGAATTTTTCATATGTACATTGAATCTCATACTTCTTGGGAACAACATATGCCATTTTTCCAGGTTGATAAATTTGGGTTTTGTTACAGGTTACAGATCGACACATCTGGAGATCAGCATTAGAGAGTGGACGTTATGAGCTGTTAAGTGAGGAGAACAAGGAAAATGGGATCATTAAGACTGTGAATGAAGATGTAGAAGAGATGGAAATTGATGAGCAAGCAAAGGTCATAGTAAAAGACAGGTACAAAAAGGGTTTTTCTAAAGAAATTGTCACTTTTCCTTCCCAGTTCAATTGCAGAATTGAAAATTTTAGTAAATTCTCTTTTTCCTCAAAAAATTGTTTTAAAATCTTATCATGAGGACTTTTAAGACTTGTAACCACTGAAATGATCGTTTTCTTCAACCTCAGGCTCTCTTTTACTCCACTTTGTGCTAGTGTAGCCAAAAGACAGCTTGTAGATAATGACAATTTCTCGAGCTTAAAAAGAAGTCTTTGGACTTAAGATTTTATTAATCTCAGAAAGTGACTAACTTTATACTGTCCATTTTTCTTTTGTGTAGGATAACTTAGTAAATTGTGGTAGGCTTAATTATCTGAATTATTAATCAGAACCTATATCTGTATATCTATAGATAGATACTTTGACTATCTTGATAGTTATTTTTAGATAACTACCCTTAAGGAGTTTATTATCTAGAAAAAAAGGAAGATATGATACTGGGAGAGGAGACATAGTACTGAAGGCTTTGAGCAAATAGGTTTGTACATTTAAATGATCATTTAGCTGCTGAGATTGGAGGCTAAGGAACTACTTAGGAGGCAGCTACAAGTGTCCTAGCCAGTAAAAATTGAAGCTAGAGAAAAAGGTATAGAGGTAAACTGCCTGGGGGGCACCTGGGGGGCTCAGTCAGTTAACAAGCATCTGGCTTTGGCTCTGGTCATGATCCTGGGGTCCTGGGGTCAAGCCCCACATCAGGCTCCCTGCACAATGAGGAGCCTGCCTCTCCCTCTGCCCCTTCCCACTGCTTGTGTTCTCTCTGTGTCTCTCAAATAAGTAATAAAATCTTAAAAATAAATAAATAAATAAAATTGCTGCCTGGGATTTGTGTCCTTAAGGCTCATCATTGGGTCATCTACCTAAAACCTTTCTACTTAAGCCTTGTCTCATCCACCTTCCCTCCAAATATTTGCCCTTCTGACCTCCTTAAATGACTTGGTATTTAGTTTAGCTCTTGATTCACGTGTTTATTTCCCTTTCCTACTGGCTTACATAATCTTTGAGATTGAGGAAACTGTTTCTTACACAGATAATAAGCAAGCATTTGGAGGAATAGACTAAAGTTTTACCTAAGTGTTTTTTTTGTTTGTTTTTTTTTTTCCTAAGTGTTTTTTAATAACGTAAACTCTGGGCAGCCCACGTGGCTCAGCGGTTTAGCGCCACCTTCAGCCCAGGGCCTGATCCTGGAGACCCAGGATCAAGTCCCACATCAGGCTCCCTGCATGGAGCCTGCTTCTCCCTCTGCCTGTGCCTCTGCCTCTCTCTCTCTGTGTCTCTCATGAATAAATAAATAAAATCTTTAAAAAAAAAATAATAATAACGTAAACTCTTCCATGTTTTCATTGTAGACTCTTGGGCATAAAAACAGAAACTCCAAGTACTGTCTCAACTAATGCAAGTACGCCACAATCAGTGAGCAATGTGGTTCATTATCTGGCAATGGCACTTTTTCAAATAGAGCAGGGCATTGAGCGGCGTTTTCTCAAAGCTCCACTTGGTAAGTACCAGTTTGCACTTCAAAATATTAATTGTACCTTAAATGATTTTGAGATTGCCCTGTAGGGACAGCTCCCTATAGGGGTGGCTCAGTGGTTGAGTGTCTGCCTTCGACTCAGGGCATGATCCTGGGGCCCTGGGATCGAGTCCCACATTGGGCTCACCACAGGGAACCTGCTTCTCTCTCTGCCTATGTCTCTGCCTCTCTCTCTGTGCCTGTCATTCATAAATAAATAAATAAATAAATAAATAAATAAATAAATAAATACTTTTAAAAAAGAGAGAAAGAGATGAAAGAAAAAGGAAAGAAAGAAAGAAATTGCCCTATAATAGAAATGTGTGGGCTGACACAATGAAATTGGCTAAAAATTTTAAGATTGTATTTTCATTTTAAAATGTGGGTTCTTTCAGGTGAGATGTTTTAAAATAATACTTAAAAGTACTTTTTATTTTAGATACTCATCTTAATGACTGTCTTTTTATCTATTTCTGTCAATCTTTTCTTTTGTGTTTCATCAAAAGAAAGATTACCAAAACCTGTTACTGGCCAGATTCTGAATAATCAAAAATTGTACATAAATATTTGTTATATAAAACAGAACCCCAAAGAAGCTGCTTAAGTGTGGGTCATTGGGACACCTGGGTGGCTTAGTTGGCTGAGCAGCTGACTTAATTTTGGCTCAGGTCATGATCTCAGGGTGATGGGATTGAGCCCTGTTTGGGCTCCACACTCAGTAGAAAGTCTGCTCAAGGATTCTCTCTCTCCTTCTCCCTCCAATCCTCCCTCTACTCAAACACTCTCATCTCAGATGAATAAATAAATCTTTAAAAAAATAATAATGTGGGTCACTAACCTGAGCACCATATGAGAAGCACTGAATCAAGTGTTAAAGGGTACGTAAATGAGGAAATGCTCTATAATTTATGGTAGGATGATAGAAGTGATACTATCTGGATTGTGTTTTAGCAATGTGTTTCAAGTTCCAAATCAACTCTCAAGTCATAACTGCCTTGAACTTCCCTTTGTTCTGACATGTTAAATTAATTTATAATTCATCATATTCAAAGTAGTTTGTATCTCAGTAGTGGGGTGCTAGAAGAAACAGTTTTTTAAACCATACCTTTTTGGTCTCCTATTGAGAGCAACTTGAATTGACTAAAATCCTTTTTCAATTATTTGAATATTACCTTGTTGAGTACTAAGAACAGCTTTCATAAATATATGGTTCTATCAGAATGTGGATATATTTATAAAATATCAATTTGAAATTGAAGGGTTTATGGCCAGTATCTTATTGTTCTAATAAGCCTTTTCATATTTTTATAAATTGATAATTCCACCATGAGCTCAATGACTCACTTTTCAGATTGGAAAATAGCAGTTAGAGAAATAAATATGGGATCCCTGGGTGGCGCAGCTGTTTGGCGCCTGCCTTTGGCCCAGGGTGCGATCCTGGGGACCCGGGATCGAATCCCACGTTGGGCTCCTGGTGCATGGAGCCTGCTTCTCCCTCTGCCTGTGTCTCTGCCTCTCTCTCTCTCTCTCTCTCTGTGTGTGACTATCATAAATAAATAAAAATTTTTAAAAAAATTAGAGAAATAAATATGTATGATCATAGCTCACAAAAATACTCATTTATATTTGTTATATCACTTATTTCCCAGTTTTCATTATTTCTTAATAGTTTCTGTGTCTAAATTGAACTACATATACAAAGGATCCCTTTCTACTATTTTTTACAACCACATAAGAATCTACAATTACTAAAATTAAATTTTTAAATAAAATTTATTTGTAAATTATGTAACTCTTATAAATATTTAAATACTACTATTAATTCTGTGATTCCAAAAGAGAGAAAACACAATTCTGCTGATTTTTCTTCCATTTCTGAAACTGCCCATCAATTAAAGTTGTTTATAAAATCAAGGAGAAAAATATCAAATTGTTTAATGTGTCCATATTTTCATCAGTATGTCATTAAATATTTAAAAGGGAAAAAGTTAACACTGGGAGATGTTGCAGCTTACAATCTAGTAGGTTATATGAGAGATGAGAGCTATAGTTCTGCTAGGTTGTATACAGCAGTGTTGGAACATTCATTTCATCCTAAGGGATATAAAAGGAACAATTTTGGGATGCCTGGGTGGCTCAGCAGTTGAGCGTCTGCCTTCGGTTCAGGGTGTAATCTAGGAATCCAGGATAGAGTCTCACATCAGGCTTCTTGCCGGGAGCCTGCTTCTCCCTCTGCCTGTGTCTCCATCTCTCTCTCTCTCTCTGTCTCTGTCTCTCATGAATAAATAAGTAAAATCTTTAAAAAAAAAAAAAAGAACAATTTCAATTTGAAGTCTTAAAAAAGGTGAAATAAGAAAACTTCAACTTACTTTGATGCTAAATGTTGATCAAAGTTTAGATATTGATTGTTTATAATATGATTGTTATCTACCATTGCTGCCCCGTAAAAAGTTAATAGAATAATTGATGTCTGTAGGTTTTTATATTTTGTTTAAGCCTTTGGGGGAATCTGTTTTGAATGGGACCACAAGAACTAGAGGTGCCTCTGGGGTTTGAAGATAATCTAAATATTTAGAGCAAGGTTATCAAGAATATCCTTAATCTGGGGGAGAAATGTGGGTTCTGCTTTATGAATGTTTGAGATAGAATATAAAAATTCTCCATTCTTTTGATTATTTTTCAGCATAGTAAATTCACTGTGGTAGGAATTTTACCAGTTTAGCTTCAGAGATCGTTTCGGTTTCTTTTTTTCTTTTTTCTTTTTTCTTTTTTAAGATTTTATTTATTTATTCATGAGAGACAGAGAGAGGCAGAGACATAGACAGAGGAGAAGCAGGCTCTATGCAAGGAGCCTGATGTGGGCCTCAGTCCTGGAACTTCAGGATCATGCCCTGAGCTGAAGGCAGACGCTCAGCCATTGAGCCACTCAGGCATCCCTGTTTCAGTTTCTTGAGGAAGCAAGTAAAATAAAAATTCTACTTAAGTTTCACCTTCCGTAGGATGTCCCTCTTATTCTAATCATTAATCACATTAATAAACTAGGCTTTTTTTTAACTTGAGGAAGATATTCATATTTGAATTATTTTAGGTGAGATCTGTGAGAATTGTTTAGGTTGGAAATCTCATCATTTATAAAGTCATGCTTATGGTTAAATCCTTAAGCAATGAAAAAAATCCTCAAACTAACTTTATCAATTTGAAATTAGGTAACACAGAAATTAATAAAGACCAAAGGGGAGATAGAAAAAAAAAGGACACGAAAAAGAGAGAGGAAGATCAATCTAGTGTGAGAGTTGGTAAATTTTTAACTTTTTAAAGAATTTTGTCTTTTTAAAGAATTATGATTTTACTTCCTGTGTTGCTGAGTACTGATTTGAATATTTAGCTTTGGAAGGAAAACCTTGAATTTGATGGTCTTTTTGGAAAGGAATGGGATTGGAGACAGTCTTATAAAATAATATCTTCCTAGCATTTTTCTTCTACATTACATACCTCGGTTAATGTTTTTTTTTGTTTTTTTTGTTTGTTTTGTTTGTTTGTTTGTTTGTTTGTTTTTTTGCTAGCATAGGAGGATTTATAGGGTGGGAGTTTTTGTGTTATCTCCAGGAAAAACCTACATAGCATGGTCACATAGATAACTATGTAGTAGCAGTTAACAATATGAAGTCTCCCAATGTAATATATGATCATATGAGTCTACCATTATTTCATGTGTAAAATCCTAATCCTAATTTCTTGAGGGATTTATTTATACTAGCATGATGGAAGATAAAAGAGAAACAAGACACTTCTGCCCTTGGGAGTTTTATAATCTGGAGAAGTGGCAAGACAACAGAAAAATGGAATCAATTGTATACACTGTTTTTTATCCTTATTTACGTTCTATATAAAAGCAGAAGCATGTGGACATCCATTTAAAAAGTGGATGGAATAAAAATTGGACATTGAGATACCACAGATTTAATTTTTTCTTTTTCTTTCTTTTTTTTATTTTTTTAAGATTTTATTTATTCCCGAGAGACAGAGACAGAGAGAGAGAGAGAGAGAGAGAGAGAAACACAGGCAGAGTGATAAGCAGGCTCCATGCAGGGAACCTGACTCCATCCCAGGTTTCCAGGATCAGGCCCTGGGCTGAAGGTGGCGCTAAACCGCTGAGCCACCTGGGCTGCCCAGATTTAATTTTCTTAAAGCACCTCTTTGATCAAAACCCATAATGTTTCACCAACCTTCAAGTTAAAAATCATTCAGACTGACTTTCAAGGTTCCAAAGGCCCTTCACAGTTTGTCTTTTTCCTCCACTCTTCCACAGTGGCCTATATGCAATCTTATTTCTTGCACTTACCAATAAGAATGTCCTTGGATTTATCCAGAAAGATTTCTTTAAGATCTTTGAACTAGCAATTTTTGTTGCCTCCTTCCTTAGAGAGTCTGCTCAGGCTAGAACTTTTCATGAAGCCTTATATCAAAAATCACAGTAAATAGAAAACACAAAATAAGAGGGTGGAAATAATTACTGCATTTATTTCTCACTTTGCTAATATTTTTCTTCAGCTTTACCTGAAGAGCCATTGACCCATTCGTTTTTTTCCTCTCCCATCAAGTTATTAGTCTCAATTATTTTTGGAGATTCTGATGCTTTTTCAAACTGCTTGGTTCCTTATATTTTCAAACATTTATTTCTTAAAACATTAAAACAGTTACTTTATATTTTGTGTCTAAACAAATATCTCAAGTCTTTATGGGTCAGATTCTGCTGGCTCTTGTCTGTAATGTTTTGTTTCCACATGTGCATTGTAAGTCTTGACTATTAACTGTCATTCCTCAGAACTTGATCTATGGATATTTCTTTAGAGAGAATTTGCAAAGATGTGTACTTGTTTCTGGCATCCACCTGATTTCACTACCACCTGGGCCGCTTTAAAAAATCTTATGTTTTTTCAGGTTTTAATTTTTTTTTTAATTTATTTATTTATGATAGTCACACACACAGAGAGAGAGAGAGGCAGAGATACAGGCAGAGGGAGAAGCAGGCTCCATGCACCGGGAGCCTGACGTGGGATTCGATCCCGGGTCTCCAGGATCGCGCCCTGGGCCAAAGGCCCAAACCGCTGCGCCACCCAGGGATCCCTTTTTTCAGGTTTTAAACTGTTTAGGCATTGGTTACGTGTTCTCAGGGTAGATTCATTTTCCCTTTCCACTCAACACCAAGGTCCAGATGAGCAGATTTCCATGCTACTTCTTTCTTTCTCCAATGTACCCTTTCCTGCCTTGATGCTTGAAGGTATAGCCTTTTGGAGTCCTAGCTTTTCAGAAAGGATTCAGCACATTGGGTGAGCCCTAGATATCACGTCCTGTCTCTCTCATCCAGCCCAACAATCAAACAGAAGCTCAAGACTCAACTAATGTTTGGCAGATCTGCTCCTTTATGACTTCAGCTCCTTGTATATATCTTCACTCTCCCAGCTATATAAAAAATTTCTTAAAGGTAGGGACCATAGAATGAATTGTTTATATCTTCTAAATTGTTGCACACAGGAGGAACAGTATAATGCAGCAATAATGATAACAGTAACAGTGTTTACTCCCTGACAGGCATTTTACTTGTCTCATATATATCATCCCACTTAATCTTCCTCACAGCCCTCAGACTCAGAGGTAGATGCTATCCACATATTACTGTTGGGAAACCTGAGGCCGCACTCAAACAGGGGGGCTAGTACTCACCTCGAAGCAGACTGACTCCAGAGCCCACATTCCCTTTAATCATTATGCTACTGCCCAAGAGGACTTTTTTTTTTTTTTTTTGAGGATAGTAGTAGGAAATATGTCATAATAAGAACAAACTATGTTTGAAGTCTTATAAACCTTGTAGAAATTGGACATTATGTGGTAGTCCTTTCATAATTAAGTATAATGTTTTAGGAATATAAGGTGGTAGCAATGATGGAAGATTCACTGAAGAGAAAAATCACATGCCAGTGTTAAATGATAGATTAATGGCATCTAGCCAAATGACTCTTAATAAATCTTAGTCCAGAAGACAAAGAAATGATGTTATTAATGACAGAAACTTTCAAAGGTTCCTATATAAATATTAATGCTGAAAGTTCTTTTGGGAAGTGGAGTTTTAGCATTTTTTTTACCTCATTTAAAAAAAATATTTTCTTAGAGATAGAAGACAAGAGAGTTAGCATTTCTATATAATTTATATTTTTAATAATAGCTTTATTGAGATATTTGCATATATAAAATTCATCCTTTTAAAAAATGGATTCAGTGGGTTTTAGTATATTCACTGTTACACAGTCATTCACCATGATCTAATTTCAGAAAATTTTCATCAGCCCCAGGAGAAAACCTCCTATATGATTGATATTTAACTTAGAAGCATTATCCTTGATTCAAATGGATACTAACTGATTTGTTATCATATTTAGCTAGTTCTTTAAGTCAGGCCAAGAATTGATCAAAAACCACTAGATTGAGAACACATTGCTTAAGTTAATTCTTCTCTTTTTAACTATTGAAATCCCCAAGCTTTTGATTTATGGATTTAAGTAATTTTTTATATCACAAACAAGCTATGGCTCAGCAAATATTTTCTTTAACATGAGGTTTTTGTTTTTAATATCAACACGATCTTTTTGTTAAGTTTTAGAAGAACTTTAAAATCTAACCTGTTTAAAATACCAAGAAAATAGTTCTAGGAGATCTCTGAGGTTTGCCTAGACACTTAAATTACTTTACCTTTTCATTTAAGATGCCAGTGACAGTGGGCGTTCTTACAAAACAGTCCTGGACCGTTGGAGAGAGTCTCTGCTTGCTTCTGCTAGTCTATCCCAAGTCTTTCTTCATCTCTCCACCTTGGATCGTAGTGTGATATGGTCTAAATCTATACTGAATGCTCGTTGCAAGATATGCCGAAAAAAAGGCGATGCTGAAAACATGGTACTTTGTGATGGCTGTGATCGGGGTCATCATACCTACTGTGTTCGACCAAAGCTCAAGGTATTTTTCCCCCTTCTACTTCTTAGATGAGGATTGAGTGATTGAGGTTTTGAGTGACAGATGATTAATGATCATTTCTGTGATTTGTCAGACTGTGCCTGAAGGAGATTGGTTTTGTCCAGAGTGTCGGCCCAAGCAACGTTCTAGAAGACTCTCCTCTAGACAGAGACCATCCTTAGAAAGTGATGAAGAAATGGAAGACAGTATGGGAGGTGAGGATGATGAAGTTGATGATGATGATGAAGAGGGTCAAAGTGAGGAGGAGGAGTATGAGATAGACCAAGATGAAGATGACTCTCAAGAAGAGGAAGAAGTCAGGTAAGTCTTAATATGCAATAAAATGAGAGTTTGTGAGTCATAACTAGACAATCTCTTGACTACTCAAAAACAAATGGAATGATTGGGGCCGATAACTTTTTAAAAACTGGTATATAATATAGTGTCCTTACGTTATCCTTGCTTTAGTATGATAAGCATTTGAAGTTATTCCTGAGGGAATGTAGTACCTACATTGAGTTTAGCCAGGTCATAAAATCCAATAGAAGTTGATGTTTGTGTAGGAATACCAATTCAGACCCCCATTAAGTTTGATTTTACTGAATTTTGTGCCTACAGCAGCAAAGAAACATTCCAAAGGATATTCATGAGATAAAGTGAATGCAGTTTCCCAGTGCCCCTCTTGCTTTCTCAAGGAGGTATACTCAAATATGGGTGATCTTGGCATCTACAGAGAGAGAAAGAGATCTGCCAGGAAGCACATTATATTGTTAGACTCCTACCACATTAGCAGTTAGAAACAACTTCTATACATAAGCAGGTATTCCGCAACTTAGCAAGCTGTGTCACTCAGGCCTAATGAATTGGGTGAGGACCTGGTTATTCCTGCTGTGGCAGCACTAGAGCATTCTCCCCTTTATTGGTCCCTAAGACCTCTCCACCTTTTTAACATCTGAGCCCCATTCATGTGGAATCAGGAAAGTGAATTAAAGTAAGGGCAACTTCAAACTGACAAAGTACAAAAAGGCCAATCTGCAGAGGATAGAGAGAACTACCCTGCTTATTTTAATCAGGTTGTTTTTTAATAGCTCCAACTAGTAGGAACCATCGCCCTTGTAGATTATAAGGGCAGTATTTGTGTTAAACATAAAGATGATAAAGAATTTGGAAAATTCCAGGTAAACTGGAAGTCCAGGTATGGGGAAATGGATAAAAAGAGGCTCAATAGGGTTGTTTCATCCTTGTCTATGACTTGAAGACAATTAAAAGACCGAACCTGGGGGGCCTGGTTGGCTCAGTCATTGAAGTGTGTAACTCTGGATCTGATCTTGGGGTTGTGAGTTCTAGCTGCATGTTGTGGGTAGAGTTTACTGAAAATAAAAGATTGAATCTAGTTTTGTATTTTACAGTAAGAATCAGAAGATGGCAGAAAGATGCTCAGCATGGTATTCAGAAACCACAGATTTAGGGCCTATTTTAGTTACTGTCATTGACCAAAACTGTAGATTACCTCGCCATCAATGATAATGAAAAGTAATGGTCTCCTGTAGCATAAGGACACCAAAGAAATATATGTAGAATCATTGGCTGAATAGTAGAACAAAGGGAATAGGGATAATCGTATGTGTATCATTTCTCTGTAGAATAATCATGTTTTCTAACAATATTTATAGCCCACCAAAACGAGGAAGACCACAAGTCAGATTGCCAATTAAAACCAGAGGGAGAATTAGCACTTCTTTCTCAAGTCGTGGCCAACGACAAGATCCTGGAAGATACACTTCACGGAGTCAGCAGAGTACACCCAAAACAACTGTTTCCTCTAAAACCACTGGTAGAAGCCTCAGAAAGATAAGGTCTGCTCCTCCAACAGAAACTAAATCTTTAAGAATTGCTGGTCGTTCTACTCGCCAGAGTTATGGCCCACTGCAAGCAGACGTATTTGTGGAACTACTTAGTCCTCGTAGAAAACGCAGAGGAAGGAAAAGTGCTAATAATACACCAGAAAATAGTCCCAACTTTCCTAACTTCAGAGTCATTGCCACAAAGTCAAGTGAGAAGTCAAGATCTCTAAATGTTACTTCAAAACTTTCTCTCCAAGATAGTGAATCCAAGAGAAGAGGAAGAAAAAGACAATCTACAGGTATAAAGAAGTCTAATTTAAATTCCTCTTACCTAAGAAAATGGAGTAATTTGCGAATATTGAATGTTGAGATATTTTGGATCATTTTTTAAAGGCTGTCACTAGGATATACAAGGTTATTAGCAACCTGGCCTAAAATGTAATATTCATCAAAGGGGCAGCTATTTGGGGAATAAGGTAAATTATATTATGAGTATTTTTTAGTGATGTAGCAAAGTAGTTGTGAGAAATGACACATTTCATTCTTTTCCACCCTTTCCTGCTTTAAAACACAACATACTCATTATCACCTAGACAAGCTACATTGTCTAGGGGTATTTGGTAAGGTTCCTATCTGATGTACTGAATTTGGGGGCAGGGGAGACCTGGGGGAGTGATATTATCATTAGGGAGTGATCACCAGCCATCTTTTTAATTCTGATAATTGTTGTTTATAGTAATCTTTATCCAAATTTGTTTATCTCTTCAATTCTATTTTTTCCTTTAATGCCAGTAGTAATAAAACTTTGCTATTTCCAAAAAATGAAATTAGACATAAAAAACGATACTGTTCCTTGAAGAATTATAGATAGGTTGTATTGCATTATTCAAATACATGGCAGGATTAAGGAGTTCATTGGTGAAAGAATAGAAGACGATTAGTCCTTGATGCCATCACCAGACTGTCAGGTTTGGGGAGGCGGTGCATTGTATCAGGTAACTTAGCACCAAAGGTCTAATTTAGCTTTTCCTATCCCCTTATCTGTTTTGGGGCTTCCCCAAATTCTGAACTTCAAGCTATTTGGAAACATAGCATACCTAAAACATTTGTATTTTTTAAAAACTCTGCTCGGAAAAAAAATTGGGGAGGCACCTGGGTGGGTCAGTCGGTTGAATCATCTGCCTTTGGCTTGGGTCATGATCTCGGAATCCTGGGATTGAGACCTGAGTCATGGTCCCTCAATGGGGAGCAACCTGGCCTAAAGCATAGTATTGGTGGAGTGTCTGCTTCTTCCTCATCTCCTCCCCCCAACTTGTTATCTCTATCTCTTAAGTAAGTAAATAAAATATTTTTTAAAAATAAAGGAAAACATTTTGTTAATTGATTTGTGAAATTACTAACCTGGTTCCAATGACAAAGGGGGCAATGTATGGATTTACATTTAAGTAGAGAATTTAAACACCTGAATTCATAATATGAACTATGCTACCTTTTTCTACTAATTCATACACTTTAGATTTCGTTATATATACCTTAGGTTTTATGAGAAAGCATTTTGCTTTCAGAAATCCTCCATATAAAATTAAGACAAGAGATGCATTTGGGTAGCTCAGTTGAGGGACCAACTCTTGATTTTGGCTCAGGTTGTGACCTGAGTTGTGGGATCAAGCCCTCCCTCAGGCTCTGTGCTCATGCTCATCATGGAGTCTGCTCGTCCTCCCTCTGCTCCTTATCCGCCTCCCTCTCTCATGCACTCTCTCCCCTCAAATGAATCAATAAATAAAATTAATGATAATCTTTTATTTCATTGTTAAAACATCTCAATTCTACCATGCAAGGTAATTTATAAAGAGGTCTACTTGCTAGATCTGAAAAGATTGTTTTCCTAATGATGTGTTTCAGAAAATTCTGCAGAATTGCTTGCTTTTTATTATAGTTGAAAATAGATTTTTATTTATTTATTTTTTTTTAAAATAGATTTTTAATAAAATGGGCTAAAATATAATCTATAAACTTTCTGTTCAAGGAATTTTATATTACAGTGTTTTTACAATATGTTCCCAATGAATGTTTAATTAATTCAGAAATTTTATGATCAAAAAGGAACAGTGGAGGCACCTGGCTGGCTCAGTCAGTGGAGCATACGACGTTTGAGTGCCACATTGGATGTAGAGACTAATTAAAAATAAAATCTTTAGGGGCGCCTGACTGGCTCAGTTAGAAGAGCATAGGACTCTTCATCTTGAGGTTGGGAGTTCAAGCCCCACCTTTGGTGTAGAGGTTACTTAAGTAGACTTTTTTTTAAATTAATAATCATAAAAATAATAAAAATTGATAATAAAATCTTTTTTAAAACAAAAGGAAAGGGATCCCTGGATGGCTCAGCAGTTTAGCACCTGCCTTTAGCCCCAGGGCATGATCCTGGAGTCCCAGGATCAAGTCCCCAGTCGGCCTCCTTGTGTGGAGCCTGCTTCTCCCTCTGCCTGTGTCTCTGCCTCTCTGTGTGTCTCTCATGAATAAATAAATAAAATCTTAAAAAAAAAAAAAAAAAAGGGCAGCCTGGGTGGCTCAGCAGTTTAGCCCGCCTTCAGCCCCTGGCATGATCCTGGAGACCCGGGATCGAGTCCCACATCGGGCTCCCTGCATGGAGCCTGCTTCTCCGCCTCTCTCTCTCTGCATCTCTCATGAATAAATAAATAAAATCTTTTAAAAGATTAAAAAATAAAAAGAAAGAGTGAACATTAGATTTTCATATTTCAGAATGTAGGCTAATTTTTTTTTTTTTTTTTTTTGAAAGGCCTCTAAAAACACATTTATTGTCTTATTAGGGACTAAATGAAGAGACAAGTTCCCAGGCTGATCCTTCAGCTTTCCTAAGGCCATATGGTCCTAAGGCCTCATGGTTCAAAAGTAGCATGTATCCAGGGTGGAGTAGGGGAGGACAGCATCATTCTGGAGGTCTCCACCACCACAGATCTCCATCTCTGGGGGGTGTGTCCAGAGCTGGACGGATGTGGCTAGGAGCCAGCCATGGCAGGTAGCTGTCCAATGTTCTGTAGTACCCTGTTCTCTGGAGGCTGTCTGACTCCTTTTGGCTCGTGGATGATGGCTCCTATGCAGACAGGTCTAAGTCTGGCTCCAAAGTGTTCTGGGCTCCAGATGAGTGGCTGTGTTGAGGGCAGGTGTGGTTCAGTAGCCCATTAATAATCTCATTAATTACATATATAGAATGTTAATTTTCTGTTTGAAGATAGGTTGTATTTATATACCTGTTTAGCTTGTAGTGATCAAATAATTTTCGTCATCACCTAAAATTTATTTATTTAGAATCATCTCCTATGACCCTGAATCGAAGGAGTTCAGGCCGACAAGGAGGAGTTCATGAATTGTCTGCTTTTGAACAACTTGTTGTGGAACTGGTACGGCATGATGACAGCTGGCCTTTTTTGAAACTCGTTTCCAAAATCCAGGTAATATTATTAGACTCGATAAAACGTATTCATGAATATTATCTGATTTAGTCTGCATGGCAGTCAAAACATCCATTAGTCACGATATACTTTGCTTTTTAAACACTTGGAAAGTTAGTTTCTAAATTGAAAAAAAAGGGGGATTAGAGAACATTCTCTGCTCAGTTCCTTCCAATCCTATGACTGATTCTCATGAATAATGACAGTATGTTGTGTTGAAATGGCTTCAATGTTTTTATTCTAGGTAATGAATATGAATAGATTTAATTCAACTGTGTACTGTTGATATTTCTGTTATGTAAAACAGCTGTTCTCAAACTGTAGCATACACTAAAATCACCTGGGGTGTCTTGTTAAAACGCAGGTTACTAGGCCTCATTACAGAGTTCTTGATTCACTACATCTGCAATGATGCTGATGGGGCTTGTCTAGAGACCACTGTGTGAGAAAGATAGGGACTCTTAGAAAACAAAGAGGGCCTAAAACTAAGGCATTTGAGATGGTGCTGGAGTTATTTATATACGTGGGGCACAGTATGATGTGCTACAGCAGATATGACAGTATTATAGTGTTATAATAGGAATTATAATGGTCTTCCAGAAGTAGAGAAAAAAAGGAGATTGATTTGAGCTTTTCAGAGGGAGAGAATACCAGGAATTTGAAAGTTTGTTATGGAAGAACTGTTTGGTCCGGTCATTAAAGATGGGTGGAATTTCAACAGTGAGAAATGGAATAAGAACATTTCGGGAAAAGGGCATGATAAGTTAAAGACCCAGAAATGAAAATATAGGAAATGATGGGAAGTTTGAATGGAGCAAAGGGTGTGTTAGAGAGATTTCTGGAACAAGAATGTGAAGGATTAATTACCATTGAATAGCATCCTATAAAAATTAAATCTCAGTTTGACTCAAATTCATTTTTCCTGAGTAGTTTTTGTGCTAAATAAGTTTTGTTATGTACATTTTATTATTTATTACAAATGCAGTAATGCTCATTAAATAACTGTATAGATACATATATGTTTCTCTTTATTTTTTTATAGAAATATTTTCTTCCCTTTTTTTTAAGATTTTATTTATTTATTCATGAGAGAGATAGAGAGAGAGGGGCAGAGACACAGGCAGAGGAGGGAGAAGTAGGCTCCACACAGGGAGCCCAAGATGGGACTTGATCCTGGATCTTCAGGATCAGGCCCTGGGCTGAAGGCGGCACTAAACCACTGAGCCCCCCGGGCTGCCCATATGTTTCTCTTTAGAGAGAAATAGAGTACACAAGCAAAATCACAAACTTTTTCTTTTCACAATAAGTTAACATTTTTTGTAGTATCAAATAAGCTTCTACAACGTTATAGTGACTGAAATATATTATGTGGTTTTAATGGGATCATAGTATTCAGTTGCTTTTAAGTGCAAAACTTGCACATATTTGACCATTTAACTCTGATAAATCTTCTATAGGAGAGATATATTTGAATTATTTTACAGGTCCCGGACTATTACGACATCATCAAAAAGCCCATTGCCTTAAATATAATTCGTGAAAAAGTGAACAAATGTGAATATAAATTAGCATGTAAGTAATTTATGTTTTCCTCTAATATTTTTGCTTAAAGAGGTGAAGATTGTGGTTTTTTTTGTGATTTAAATGTTGTATATTAATGTGATTGTGTAGATGGCATCCCAAGAGGTCTCTAAAATGTTTGTCTATGGATATGGAGATGAAAGATACTGGGTAGGAACTGAATGAGTTAAATATTTTGTAGAATCTGGTCTTAATAGAAGTTCTGTGTAATCATCTAATGTTCCTAATTATGTAATTGCATAGTTTCAATAGAACAATTATAAAGCTTAGTTAATAATTTTAAGCTTTAGTTCTGCTACCTTGTTTCAGAGGCTTCAATTTCTAAAGAAAAAGGTGGGCTTCATTTTCTTAGTGACATTTCCAGATATGATACAACAAAAATTATAATTTATGTACATTTATTCTAATTTCTTTGGTTTTTTTCTTTCTAGCGGAATTTATTGATGATATTGAGTTAATGTTTTCGAACTGCTTTGAGTACAACCCTCGTAACACAAGTGAAGCAAAAGCTGGAACTAGGCTTCAAGCATTTTTTCATATTCAGGCTCAAAAACTTGGACTACATGTCACTCCCGGGAATGTGGATCAAGTTAGCACACCACCAGCTGCAAAAAAGTCACGAATCTAATTTTGTCCTTCTAAAGGATATATTTGAGGAAAACAAATTGTTCATGAAAATGGAACATTAAATCATGCTCAAAAGCAGACATATATATATATATAAAGCAATAACAACTGATTGACCACACTGAAGTGTGGCCTGCACTATATTCTCAATTTTAATATTAAGCACTCAGGAGAATGTAGGAAAGATTTCCTTTGCTACAATTTTGCTCAGCATCTAATAAGTTTGATAGATGTATTGGATATAGTACTGGTTTACAGAGGTTTTTGTACATTTTGAGATCATTCATGTGTCCCAATATCTTTGAAAATATTTTTTCATCTGTGATTTATTTTGTCATTGATTTTTTTTTTTTAGAAGTGTGGTATTAAAGGAGATTTATCTAAACGGATAAATCTTCTATAGCACAGTTTAGAAAAGTATATATGTCTAAGAATTTTTAATGAGCACATTCTTTCAACACTACACATGAATGAATCCAGTTTTATATCCTTGAAGTGCTGTACCAGTGCTGGCTGGAGGTATTAAGTCTGAGTTTATTAACTAGATATTTATTTAGCATTCAAAATAATTTGTGAATTTGTTTTGTATTTATAAAATTTGTACCTGGAAAATGTTCTTTAATTTTTTAAACATTTTACTGTGTTTTTGTTTTATTTCTCTAACTTCCTTAATGATCAATCAATAAAAGGTAACACCCTCCCTTTTCCCTGACAGTTCTTTCAGTTTTACAGAACTGTATTACAAGTTTCTATGTACAACTTTTTAAGTGTACAAATAAAATGATACATGTTTTTCAAGTATTCTGAATCTGGAATTTTTACAAATCAGAATTGGACTATTACATGTGATCCATACAGACCATCGGAACTAATGTTTTATTGTACCTGAGTCTGTAAGGCAGTGATTTGCACCTTTTTCAGCCCAGACCCTTGAGGAGTAAGATATCTCCATTAGTAACAGTAACCGTCTGTGACAGGGATTCTCAGAGTAAAAGGAGGAAAGAAAGTATAGGATATGCCAGGTAGGTTAAAAAACACCACTCAAATTTTTTTTAAATAAAATAGGAAGTGCTATTTCTTAGGTGTGGAAGATACATAGGGCCTCAGTTTCATAGGAGTTGCTGTTCCTTTTCAGGATGCAAAAGGCAGGTGTCCTCTCCAGGGCTTTATTAGAAGGCGGTAGAATCATCCCTCTATTTTCTCATCTAAAATCTTGACAGACGGGGGTGGGGGAAAAAATAAAAAAAAATAAAATCTTGACAGTACTATATTCTCATTTAATTAGGCTTGTTTATTGGGTAGTTACCCATGTTTTGTGTCTTTCTCATTTGCTTTGAGATGATCGACTCTGGATTCTTTGCATGAATATCATCACAACTGTAACTTTTGGTAAATTTGTAATCATTTCATATGCCAATTGTTTAATGAGCACATTAAATTTCTTAGAAAATCTTATTTAATAGTAGTTAGATGTTTAGGAGAGAATTCTAAAATATAATTGCACTTCCATAGTAAATTATCTGAGGGGCACCTGGGTGGCTCAGTCAGTTAAGCATCTGCCTTTGGCTCAGTTCATGATCCCAGGGTTCTGGGACAGAGCCCCATGTCAGCCTTGTGCAGGCTCTCTGCTCAATGGGAAGCCTGCTTCTCTCTCTTCCTCTGCCACTCCCCCTGCTTGTGCTCACTTGCTCTGTCAAAATCTTTTTAAAAAAATAAATTATCTGATTACTTAATATTCTTCACTTTTTAATATTAATAACTTTTATATATTTGCTCTTCTAGACTAAACACTAAGGGAAATTTTTTACTGAATTATTGAGTCTGAAAGTCTGCCTGAATGTCTTAAAACTTGGTAATTTAGGAACACCTGGGTGTTCCTGAGTGCTCAGTTAAGTGTCCGATCTCAGGGTCATGAGATCAAGCACTGTGTTAGGCTCCCCATTCAGCAAGGAGTCTGCTTGAGATTCTCTGCCCCCTGTTCCCCTGTCCCTGCCACCCCAAGGCTCACAGTCTTTTCGCTCTTTCTCTCTCTCTAAAATAATCTTTTAGGGATCCCTGGGTGGCGCAGCGGTTTGGCGCCTGCCTTTGGCCCAGGGCGCAATTCTGGAGACCCGGGATCGAATCCCACATCGGGCTCCCGGTGCATGGAGCCTGCTTCTCCCTCTGCCTGTGTCTCTGCTTCTCTCTCTCTCACTGTGTGCCTATCATAAATAAATAAAATTAAAAAAAAAAAAAAAAAGAATAAAATAATCTTTTAGGGATCCCTGGGTGGCGCAGCGGTTTGGCGCCTGCCTTTGGCCCAGGGCGCAATTCTGGAGACCCGGGATCGAATCCCACATCGGGCTCCTGGTGCATGGAGCCTGCTTCTCCCTCTGCCTGTGTCTCTGCCTCTCTCTCTCTCTCTCTATCATAAATAAATAAAAATTAAAAAAATAAAAAAATAAAAAAAAATAAAATAATCTTTTAAAAAGTTGGCAATTTATATGTTGCCTTTCTCAGAATCAGTTAAATAAGACATTGCTTTTTAATCTGCCTGGCCAGATTTTCTTAGATACAAAAATCATTACTTATTCATATACATACCTGCAGTAATTGAAATCTTGCACAGCAACAAGGCTCAAATGCAAGGACACATATTAGTAGCTAGGAATGTAATGTTGACCAAGAAAATAGCATTATTCAACTCCTATTTTGATTTTATGTTTTTCTTCAAGGAAAAGGGACTACAAAAGGAATGAGTGGAACAAAAACATGATTGAGAAAACTGAAGTCCAAGATAGTCAAGGAGAATTTCAGTCTGCTTGTTACCACTTACAGGTTCAGTCTCTAACCCCAGATAAATTATATTTCTAAAAGCACTTGATTTGTAATTGCAAGACGGAGCCAAAAGGGAAAGAAATTAACACATCCTTAGCATCCTTAACACATGCTAAGCCCTTAATATAAAAGTTTATATCCTTCATATCTAATAACTATGGGAAATGCTTTTTATGTTTTGTGAGGTTTTTTTAAGCTTGACAGATTGATCTATTTGAGAGAGTACACACACACGTGCATGCTTGCAAGCGGGGGGTGGGCAGAGGGAAAGGGAAAGAATCCCAAGTAGACTCCATGCTGAGTGAGCATGGAGCCCCATGTGGGGCTCACTCCCATGACCCTGAGATCATGACATGAGCCAAAATCGAGTCCCATGCTCAACCAACTGAGCCACCCAGGCGCCCTGGGAAATGTTTTTTATGTTAAATAATGTTTTTTATGTTAAATAAGGCAATTCTGGGGGCACCTGGGTGGCTCAGCATTTGAGGCGCTGCCTTTGACTCAGGTCATGATCCCAGGGTCCCACATTGAGTCCCACATTGGGCTCCCTGCAGGGAGTCTGCTTCTCTCTCTGCCTATGTCTCTGGCTCTTTAAAAAATAGATAAGGCAATTCTATAAGGATTTTTGCTGTTATTCTCTCCATTTTTCAAGTGAGGTTTAGACTCAGATAATTTTTTTTTTTTTTTGTAGGTACTTACCCAAGATTACAGAGTAAATGACACCAGGCTTTCAAAGCTCTGTATTTCCAATACACTAGGCTACCTCCAGGAAGAAGAAGGATAAGATTTACCTCTGTGATCAATATAAAAGAGTGAGCAGAAGGCAAAATAGAGAATGTGTATGTAGATGTATCCATGTCAGACAGTAGTCTACATCACATTTTTCAAAGAGTTATTCATTGTAAACACATGATTATTTTCCTTCCTCATTCGTAGTTTCTAAGGCTCTCTGTCCTATTCTTTAGCCATGTGCTCAGAATATGTATTTAAGGGAGCATGAGTACTAAAAAAGCTGCTGTCTTCCAAACTTTGGATTTAGGTCCTATGCATATTTGGCTACAGATCCAATTCATACTGGCTATAGGATCCTTACTAATAATTTGGCATATTTGAATGTGTGAGAAGCAGAAATTTAATACCTATGCCATGCTTTGAAAATCGTCTTCCAATATAGTTCATTCTCTAATTTGTTTGCTATTTTTTTCCAGTGCTAAAATATTCAAATATTTTATTTTCAGGAGAAGAAGAGGTATGGTGAGTTGCACACATGTGGGCTCACAGTTTTAATTTTTTTAAAAAATGGGCAGAGCGCTAGGTTAATTTCATTAACAACATGAAGAAAATTGCGCATAAACTACATATTCCACGTTAGCTCTGTATACTCACAGTTCAAGTGGGTTTACTATGGTAACAGTATCAGAGCAAATCTCTAGATTAGAAAAAACATGCAGGAATATCAGCCTGTTAGTAATTCAATGGTATACAATGACCAAGCAGCCTTTAATCTTTCTTTTTTTTAAAAAAAAAAAGATTGATTTATCTATTTATGATAGACAGAGAGAGAGAGGCAGAGACACAGGAGAGAGAAGCAGGCTCCATGCCGGGAGCCTGATGTGGGACTCGATCCCAGGACTCCAGGATCGCGCCCTGGGCCAAAGGCAGGCACCAAACCGCTGTGCCACCCAGGGATCCCCCCTTTAATCTTTCTATTCATTCTCTGTCTCTGCAGAAGTTTTGTCTTGAAAGCCAATGACACTTTGTATCAAATTTGAGAAAAATATATTCAGAGCATTGATGAACAAATAACTGAGTGCAAAATTTAAAGCTGTGATTTAAGCCTTTGATCTGGTCAACATTATACATATATTTTCTCCAGGAATACAAAGAGCTTACTCCTCCTAGTTATAAAATTAATAAACAGCCATTGTCCAAAAAATAGAACACAGTAAAATACAAAATAGAAATAAATTTGATGTATAATTTTTCAAATTAGTTTCTTCAGCAAAAATGGGATCGTGGCATACAAATCCTATTTTTTTATTTAAATTCAATTAATTTACATATTATTAGTTTCAGAAGTATCAGTGATTCATCAGCTGCACATAACACCCAGTGCTCATCACGTCATGTGCCCTCCTTAATGTCCATCACCCAGTTACCCCATCCTCCAACCCAACTCCCCTCCAGCGACCCTCAGTTTGTTTCCTATGATAAGAGTCTCTTATGGTTGGTCTTCCTCTGATTTTGTCTTGTTTTATTTTTCCCTCTTCCCCTATAATCCTGTTTAGTTTCTTAAATTCCACATGACAAGTGAGATCATATGATAATTGTCTTTCTCTGACTACAAATCCTATTTCAAGCAGCTTTTTTCACTTAGTACAATACATTGTAAATACCTCTGTTCATTTTGTGCTGTCCAATATTTCACTGCATCTAAGACCTCATTGGGAAACTTCTCTGCTATAAACAACTAGAAAAGTGAACAAAATATACCAAACCTTTCATAGATTGGACAATAACCAATATAGAACTGTCATCTGCAAGATTTCCCTATTGCTGGAATTATCTTCCTAAATAATAAAACTAAGCCACTCAATTTCTTATTTATAAGTTTCCTTTCCTTTCACCTCCAATGGGATTAGCTTGGCCTGCACAGTATGACACCATTCTGTCAGCCTCATCTATTACTTGCCACTACACCATCTACATGTTGGTCCCTGTCACACTAGCCTCTATTGTTTCTCAGGTATTAGGCCTCTTTTAAGGCTTCATGCCTTTTCACTTGCTATGCCTTCCACCTGAAATGTCTTTCTGCCACTTCCAGCCTGAAGCTGATAAACTAAAAACATCCAGAACACAGTTTGTTTGGAATGATGAAAAGTTCCAGAAATTGATAGGTGTGATGGTTGCATGACAGTATGACTGTACTTAATGACACTGAATGGAACACTTAAAAATGGTTAAAATGGAAACTTCACATGCACCTGCCTGACTCGGTGGAACATTGAGACTCTTCATCTCACGGTCATGAGTTCGATCCCCATATTGAGCAGAATTTATTTTAAAAATAAACATAAAATGGAAACTGTAATGTGTATATTTTATAGTAAGTTTTTAAATGGTAAGTTTATGTTATGTGTATTTTACCATGATAAAATATATAAATTTTTTAAACACCCAGAAATGTCAACTAAAACACAATGAGCATCTGTTTAAATTCATAGCCAAATGCACAAGAGTGGTTGAAAAACCATTCTGGCAGTCACATGAGCTGAAGATACAGCTATGCCAGTGAGGGTAGGCTGCTGGTAAAGGAAAGCTGGTGGTCTTAATACTACAGGGAGTTGGACTATAAAACCTACATAAATTCTGGGGGTCATTCAAATTAGATCTGAACTGAAAACGCATGTAAAGCTAAAACCCTCATAAGACTATGCATTTTTTGCAAATATAGACAGGAGGCACCTGGGTGGCTCAGTTGGTTAAGCATCTAATTTCGTCTCAGGTTATGATCTCAGGATCCTGAAATTGAGCCCTGTATACTACCACCGCCCCCCCAGCAGGGAGTCTGTTTCTTCCTCTACCCCTCTCCCAACTCATGCTCTCTCTCTCTCTCTTAAATAAATAAATTAATTTAAAAAAAAAAAGGAAGGAAAATGTAGAGTGAAACAGTATTTGGCTAACTCAGTAAAGCATATAACTCGATCTCTGGGTTGTGAGTTTGAGCCCCATGTTCAGTATAGAGATTACTTTAAAAACGAAAGAAAGGAAAGAAAAAGAAAGAAGTAGAAATGTAGACTGGGGGGAAAATTGCCAAAGTGTCCAAAAGCCTATAAGGAGAAAAAACAACTTTAAAAATTAGCTTTAGGCAGACTTCCACTTCTAGGATAATGAAGTAAGTAAGCATTCTTTTCACTAATCCTCCTGCTATAAAACTAAAAACTAAAATCCCTAGATGTTATGTATAAAGCAAACTTAAGGCTGAAAGTTGAAGAGAAGGGAGACTGACTAGGGACCTTGGGATCTGAGGAAAGAATGATGAATTCCCTGGGTTTTCTCTTTGGCTCATATATCCAGACAATACTGACGAGGGCGGCGACTGGATGTTCGATATGGCACAAAGCTTTTTGTAGCCAAAGGACCAGCAAAGGAGCAACCTAGTAAGACAAAACATTTAGACAATAACCAGTCTGTTTCAGCCAAACACCACAGACAAAAACGGGCCTTACCCACCCCCAGCAATAATCAGGTGGGGAGCCTAGACTTCTACCCTCATAAGGATAAAATTGGGTGCCCCATCACCTCCACTAGAGTGGTGTCTGCAAAGACCAAGAAGGGAGCCTGGACTTTCATCCTTACCAGTCAGTAATGACATATTTCCCTGCTCCCCGGCAGTGGAATGCCTACACTCATGCCACTGGCCAGCAATAATGGAAACCCCACTTCTCGTGTCATGAGAGGCTGAGTAGGAAACCGATTTCTACTGCATCTGGCAATTTCAAGGCAGTTCCCAGGCTTTCCTTACCAGTGGGACCAGAGAAAGCTAGCTAAGAAAGACTTAAATAAGGTCCAGAATCTTACAATATGAAAATATCCATGTTTCAGTCAAAAATTACACCACAAACCAAGAAGATCTCGAACTGAATGAAAAAGAGAAAGATGCCAACACCAAGACGACACATTAGAATTATGCGACAAAGATTTTAATTTTTTTTAAGATTTTATTTATTCATGAGAGACAGAGGCAGAGACACAGGCAGAGGGAGAAGCAGGCTCCTCACGGGGATCCCAATGTGGGACTCAATCCCAGGACCCCGGGATCAGGAAGGTAGACACTCAACCACCAAGCCACCCAGGTGATAAAGATTTTAAAGCAGCCATGACAAGGACACCTGGGTGGCTCAGTTAACCATCTGACTCTCAGTTTCTGTTCAGGTCATGATTAACCAGTCAGGAGGTATGGAGCCCTGAGTTGGGCTCCCTGCTCAGTGGGGAGTCTACTACTTTCCCCCTCTCCCCTCCCTCTACTCTTTCTCTCTCTCTGAAATAAGTAAATAAATCTTTAAAAATAAAAATAATAATAATAAAGCAGCCATGATGAAAAAGCTTCAATCAGCGACTACAAACGTACCTGAAACAAAAAAATAAAAAAGTTTCAGTTTTCTATTGCTGCTGTAGCAAATTACCACAAATTTGGCAGCTTAGATGATGCAAGCTTATTAGTTGTAGGTTAGAAGTCCAACACAACAGGACGCTTGGTGGCTCGGTGGTTGAGCGCCTGCCTTCAGCCCAGGGCATGATCCTGGGGTCCTGGGATCGAGTCCCACATCGGGCTTCCTGCAGGGAGCCCACTTCTCCCTTTGCCTGTGTCTCTGTCTCTGTGTGTGTGTCTCTCATGAATAAATAAATAAAATCTTAAAAAAAAAAAAAGTCTGACACAACTCTCATAGAGTAAAATAGTTTTCAGAGAACTACTTTCCTTTCTGATGTCTCTAGGGAAGAATGCATTTCCATGCTCTTTCCAGCTTCTAGAAGTCACCCACATTCCTTGGCTCATGGCTTCCATCTTCAAATCTACCAACATTTCTCTGCGCCTTCTTTCAATAGTTACATCTTCCTCTGACTGCTGCCAGGGAATTTTCCCTGATTTTAAACGTTTTATTTTATTTTAATTTTTATTTATTTATGATAGTCACACAGAGAGAGAGAGAGGCAGAGACACAGGCAGAGGGAGAAGCAGGCTCCATGCACCGGGAGCCTGACGTGGGATTCGATCCCGGGTCTTCAGGATCGCGCCCTGGGCCAAAGGCAGGCGCCAAACCACTGCGCCACCCAGGGATCCCTTCCCTGATTTTAAAAACCGATTTGGGTAGGTTATATCTGCCCGGACAATTCAGGATAATCTCCCCATTCAAGACCCTTAAATTAATCGCATTTTAGAAGTCTCTTTTGCCATGTAAAGTAACATGTAAGGATTCCAGGGATTAGGACGAGAACATCTTTGAAGAAGAAATAGGGGAAAGGGTATACATAAGCCCTAACAAATCAATAATTATGTACAATTTAAAGAGTCCAAATATACCGTTTAAAAAAATAGAACAACAATAAAAAAAGAAACGGCCAGAGACTGGGAGGAAGAGAGAGTAAGAGGGTCAAATGGAGCACAAGGGCTTTTTAGGGCAGTGAAACTATCCTGTATGATTCTGTAATGGTGGCTACTTTTCATTATAGGTTTCTTAAAACCCGTAGAATGTACCACACAAAGAGTGAATCCTAATGTAAACTATGGGCTTTAGTTAATAATACTGTATCAATATTGGTTTATCAGTTATAACAAATGTCCCACACTAATGGAAGATGTTATTAATAGGGAAAACTGGGGATGGGGGTTAAGAAGTATGTGAGAATGCTCTGTACTTTCTGCTCTACTTTTATGTAAACCTCTAAGTGTTCAAATAGTCTATTAATTAAAAAGAGAGAGATTGGGACGCCTGGGTGGCTCAGCGGTTGAGCATCTGCCTTTGGCTCAGGGCGTGATCCTGGAGTCCTGGAATCGATCCCACATCAGGCTCCCTGCATGGAGCCTGCTTCTCCCTTTGCCTGTGTCTCTGTCTCTCTTTCTCTGTCTCTCATGATAAATAAATAAAACCTTTTAAGATTAATTAATTAATTAGAGATTGCCAAAGTGGATTAAGACACATGACCAAATTCTAAGCTGTGTACAAGAAACTCACTTCAAATTTAAATTTGGGTGCCATGGGAACCCTGGGTGGCGCAGCGGTTTAGTGCCTGCCTTTGGCCCAGGACACGATCCTGGAGACCCAGGATCGAATCCCACGTCGGGCTCCCGGTGCATGGAGCCTGCTTCTCTCTCTGCCTCTCTCTCTCTCTCTCTGTGAGTGACTATCATAAAATAAATAGATAGATAGATAGATAGATAGATAGATAGATAGATAGATAGATTTGGGTACCCAAATTTATATGGGTAGCTTGAAAGTAAAAGGATGGACAAAGATACAGCATGCAAACATTTAGATAAAAAGATTAAAAAAAAAAATCAGGAGTGGGTATATAAATCAGTATCAGGTAAAGTAGACTTAAGAACAATAAAGGTTATCAAAGGCAGGAAAGGGGCATTACATGATAATAAAAGGTCAATACAAGAATGGTCATTCTAAATGTGTATGCACTTAGGGCTGCAAAGCATGTAGAACAAAACCTGATAGAACTGAAAACATAGACAAATCCACAGTTACAGTTGGAGACTTCATCCTTCTTCTCTCAACAATTAATAGAAGTAGGCAGAAAATCAACAAGTACATAAAACTAACCACCATCAATTCATAGGATCTGTTCAACATTCATGGAAACTGCTGCCCAACAACAGTGGAGTACACATTCTTTTCACATACTCAAGGCACAAATACTAAGATCATATCCAGGGCCATAAGCCTCCATTTCAACTTGCTTTTTTTCTCTCTAACATCTAAACCAACTATGTCAGAGTCTGCAAAATACCATATTTAACATACTGGGTGGGTGGGGTGGGGGGCAGCTAACTATGCCATCTTTTAGGACAAACAAAGATAAAGGGTCCACCAGTCCGGACCATCTCTCGACAATTTTGTGGAAAGAAAGGAGCAAACTACAAATCAAAAGAACATCTGGAAATCCATCCTGTATAATAGAAAGCAAGAGATCTCTAACTACAGCAAGTTATAAGTTGATGGACTAGCTATGGCTATGCTACATCTGGTAGAATTAGAGAAAGTGTATTGAGAGTTCACATATGTTAGGAATCCCACCAGATCAAAGACTCTTAGCTTGAACTTTTTTCTAGGTCTAAAAACATCTACCACTGCCCCCACCCAAATGTGAAAGAAGCCCTTCATTTCTAAATGTGCAAGGAATTCCAGGGCAGAATCTTAAAGAGCTAACTTTCTGAGGCGAAACTTTAGCAAGAGTATTTTACTTAAATAAAGCAGTTATCACATTTTTTTAAATGTCCTGACCTATGGCCAAAAAATGAATGGCGAAGAAGAGAAGGGTCTAAAAAATTGTTAATAAATGTAAAATAGTACTCTGGTTATTTCTATTTTGTAGAAGATAATGGGCCTCATTCTTCAAATTTGGGTCAAAAAATATGCTTCCACATAGCCAAGGCAAACTGTCCTCATTGGTTTGGAAAGGGCTTTCATCGGATAAAAATGGCCATAGGATGCAGCCAACCACACAAGCATTCCTTCTTGACCATCTTTGGATAGCTCAATAAAAGCCTGTTCTCTGGGCCTCTTCTATGGCGTTCCTTCAGAGTCACCCAGAGATTAGAGGCCTAAATGTAAAGAATAAAACTTTAAAATTATTTGAAGAATAGGGTGCCTGGGTGGCTCAGTCAGTTAAGCATTTGCCTTCAGCTCAGGTCATGATCCCAGGGTCCTGGGACTGAGTCTCGCATGGGACTCTGTGCTCAGCGGGCAGTCTGCTTCTCCCTCTGCCCCTCCCCCTGCTTGTGCACACACTCTCTCTCTGAAAAATAAAATCTTTAAAATTATTTGAAGAAAATATAGGAAAATATTCCTATATCATAGGATATATATATAATATGTATGCTTTTTTATTATGGGCAAATTTTAACATACAAATTAGATGGAATAGTATAATGAACTTCTATGTACCTTTTACTCAGCTTTGACAATTACCAACTCATGGCCAATCTTGTTTAATCTGTCTCCATTTCTCATATTATTTTGAGGAAAATTCCACTCATCACACTATTTTATCTGTAGATATTTCAGAATGTATCTCTAAAAGGAAAGGGACCCTAAACAAAAATCACCTCAATATCATTATTAAAAAAGACTTTACTACTGATTCCTTGAGCTCATCAAATATCTAATGGGGAAGGATTTCTTGAAAGAAAAGAGAAAAGGTTGGGAAGAAGGAGGAAGTAGGGAGGAAGAGAAGGAGAAGCAGGAGAAGGGTACAGGGAGGAAGATGAAAGGGAAAAATCAAGGAAGGAAGGGGGGAAGACAAACCATAAACATTAAGAAAAGGGAACAAACCTAAGGGAATAATTTGATACATTCTATCACATGATTTTTTTAACTTCTTAGAAGACACCATAAACACATTGAAATATCGCCCTGGGAAGGGGAGAAGGTACTTGCAATGCATATAACAGACAAAAAGTTGGTATACTGGATATATAAAGGATTGCTACAGGTAAGGAAAAGAATAACCCTCAGAAAATTTTATAAAGTACGTGAGCTGGCATAAAGATGTTTTGCAGAGAGAGAAACAATTTAAAAGTTATTGAAAGACACCTGCCAGGTCACCTGGTGGCTCAGTGGCTGAGTGTCCGCCTTTGGCTCAGGTTGTGATCTGGTTTCCAGGATCGAGTCCCGAATTGGGCTCCTCAAAATTCTCCCTCTGCCTATGTATCTGCCTCTCTCTCTGTGTGTCTCTCACTCTTTGAAAAATTAAAAATGAAAGACATCTGCCTCTGCTTTGGTTCTTGATTAGTGTCTAGCCTTGGGGCAAAATTGTTAGGGAGGAAAGCACTGGAGTCCCTAATTAATTAGAGTTTCAAAATTTAAACCTGATATTGTGATGATGAAACAAGTAGTTGATAGCAAAATCACTTTTGGCTAAATGTCTAGATTTTTTAAGTATCATTTTACTAGAAGGTATTAAACCCTCCATGTCACTCTCCCTATTTTAAACCTTTTAATAGCTTCCTTTAACACTTGGAATAAAACCCAAAGATCCTTAACAGTAGAAGCTACCAGATCTTCTCTGTTCAATTTAAGGTGCCGTTAATATCCTCAGTAATTGTTTTCAAGATGCTCTTAGGCCCAAAGTAATACCTCGCAGGTCTGTTAAGTAGTTAAGTCCAAGCGACTTAATATATAAGTCCTAACCGTGCCTGCTTGGCGCGACGTAACTTCTCAAACCTTGGAATCGTTGCCCATAACCACCCTGATTCCTGCTCCGCGCCGATTCTCTGGAAGGAGTAGCTTTTTATCCCGCCAACAGCGGACAACTAATGCGAAGAAACAGCGGGATCTCAAGTTCAAACCGGCTCGAGTGAGTAAGTTCCCGCGGTGTCCGAGAGATGTCGCTGTGTTCCCCTTAAAACTTAAAGCATCTGCAGCTAGCGTTGCGGGGGCCTGGGGCGCTGGGAGCCCGTGGGGTGGGGTGGAGGTGCGGGGGTGGGAGCCCCAACCCAGGGTTTGGGACACGTGTATAGGTCCTGCATTAAATTGGTCCCGCACTGATTTAATCCTGCATTAATTCGGACAGGTTTATAGGTCCTGCATTAATACTTCAGCCTCACATTGTTGTGCTCTCCTTGTCGGCTACGCTGTAGCTTCACTGGCTTATTATTTTCCCCAAAAGGCGGAGCATCTTTTTTCATGCTGTAGTGTTTGTTTGGAGTGCTCTTCAACCTGAGAAACCTTCCTTAAGTCCCCAGTTATTTTCTCAATTGACCAAAAGCTGCATGAAGGTAGAGACCGTGTGTTTTGTTCATCTTAAATCCAGAGCCTCGCACAGTTCTCAGCACGTAGTAGGAACTTAATACTTAAAAAACACCAAAAAGGGGGTGCATGGGTGGCTCAGTGGTTGAGCAGTCTTCCTTTGGCTCAGGTCGTCATCTCAAGGTCCTGGGAGCGAGTCCCATATCGGGCAGCCACAGGACCCTGCTTCTCCCTCTCCCTGTCTGTGTCTCTCATGAATAAATAAATAAAATATTTTTAAAATCAAAAAATATGGGGATCCCTGGGTGGCTCGGCGGCTCAGCAGCCTGCCTTTGGCCCAGGGTGTGATCCTGGGGACCCGGGATCGAGTCCCGCGTCGGGCTTCCTGCATGGAGCCTGCTTCTCCCTCTGCCTGTGTCTCTGCCTCTCTCTCCCTGTGTCTATCATGAATAAATAAAAAATCTTTATTTTTTTTGAATAAATAAAAAATCTTTAAAAGAAAATCAAAAAATAAAGACAAAACCAAAAAACTGTATATGTTTATTGATATGTTTTTTTAAAGATTTTATTTGTTTGTTTTTGTTTAAGCGAGAGTGAGAGAGCACCCGCACAACCAAGGGGAGGAGCACAGGAAGAAAGACTCTCCAGCAGACTCCCCCTCTGATCCCAGGTGGGGCCCTAGGGCTGGACCTCAGACCCTGAGATTATGACCTGAGTGGAAACCAAGAGTCCGTTGCTTAACCAACAGAGCCACCCAGGTGCTTCCTATTGATACATTTATTTAGAAATTAATCTTAAGGCACACAAGTTGTGAAAGACAAGAGGAATTCCTTTCTTGTTATCAGTTCAATTGGTCAGTGAGCAATTATAAATTGGTCAATGAGCAATTATAAATCTAAAAATCAGTAGTGTTTTTTAATGTGATTGCTAGCGTACTCTAATGGCATTTAAAAAACAAGTTTGAGGGGAAAAATCTTTTCAACAAGTGCTGCTGGGACTATTTGATATCCACATGCAAAAAAATGAAGGCGGACCCCTACCTCATGACAGTAAGAAACTAACTCAAAATAGATCATAGATCTACATGTAAAACTAGAATTACAAAACTCTTAGGGAAAAAATAGGAGAAAACCTTTGTAAATATAGATGAGATGATGGTTTCTTAGGTATAACACCAAAAGCACAAGCAACAAAAGAAAAACTAGGTAAATTAGACTTTATAAAAATTCCGAAGTTTTCTGCTTCTAAGTTTTCCGTTTCATTAAGAAACTGAAAAGACAACCTGCAACCCACAGAAAAAGCAAAAATTTTTGGTAAATCATATGTCTAATAAGGGACTTGGATCCAAAGTATAGAAAGAAAGAAAGAAAGAAAGAAAGAAAGAAAGAAAGAAAGAAAGAAAGAAGAAAGAAAAAGAAAGAAAAGAAAAAGAAAGAAAAAAAGTATATAAAGAACTCTTATAACTCAATAAAAAGACAAATAACCAGTTTAAAAAAATAACTGAGGGTATTAGATGTTTCTCCAGAGAAGATATATAAATGGCCAATAGGCACACGAAGAGATGCTCAATATCATTAGCCATGAGGGAAATGCAAATCAAAACCACAAAGAGGTACCACTTCACACTCACTAGGATGGCTAAAATAAAAAAGACTAACAATAACAAGTATTGGTAAGGATGTAGAGAAACTGGAACATTGTGAATGAGATTGTAAAATGGTGTGGCTACTTTGGAAAAGTCTGGAGGCTCCCCAAAATGTTAAACGTGAAGTTACCATAGGTCCCAGTAATTCTACTCCCAGGTATATGCGGCAAAGAAATGAAAATATATGTTTACACAAATATTTGTACGTGAATGCTTATGGCAACATTATTCATAATAGCCAAAAAGTGCGCACAGCTGAAAGGCCCATCAACTAATGAACGGATAAAGAAAATGTAGTGTATCTATGCAACCAAATATTATTTCACCATAGAAAAAGAATGAAGTACTGACATATAGTACAATGTGGATGAACCTTGAAAATGTTATGCTAAGTGAAAGAAGCCAGTCACCAAAGATTATGTATTATATGATTCCATTCATATGGAATGTCCACAACAGGAAAATCCACCCAGATTAATGGTTACCAGGGGCTGAGAGGAGGTGGGAATGCGGAGTGCTTATAATGGTTATGGGGTTTTCTTTTGGGAGTCATAAAAGTGTTCTAGAATTAGATAGTGGTGACATATTCACTGTGCACAACTGTGAATATATGAAAAAATTCTGAATAGTACACTTTAAAGGGGTAAATTTTATGATATGTGACTAATATTTCAATATAGCTGTTACTTAAAAAACATAATTGAAAGATCCTTGTTGTCTTCCTCATTGCCTGCAGAATAAAATTCCAACTGTAGGATTGTATACAAGGCTCACAAGAGCTGGTATCTCCTATCACCCCATCTTCATTCCTACCAAGTCTAGGGGCTCCAGTTATAGCAAACTACATGGGTTTCTTATGCCTTACACTGCTGGGGCTTTGTATGTTCAGTTCCCTCTGCTTAAATGCTCTTTCCCTATCTGCCTAGTGAACTCACACTTGTCCCTTTGGACCCAAACCACTCCAGACTGAGCTGGTGGCCCTCCTTTGTGCTCCCAACCCATCCTGTGCATATGCCACTGGAGCATGGACGCAATTGTTCCATAGACATTGGCTTCCTAGATGTAGTGTCACAGAACTGAACTCCCTTCAAGGCACGAATTATGTTATTTTTATCTCTGCATTCTCAGGTTCTAGCAAAGGTACTTAATAAATGAAACAAAAGAGTGAGTGACTGAGTAAGCTTTTGTCGTTCTTGATTTAGTTTTTTTTCGCCTGCCTACTCTTATTCATGTCTTATATATAGTTTTTGTATGTAATGCTTTTCATGTCTCTATGATTTCTATGATTTGAAACTCTACAGCTTTTGGGGCACCCGGCTGGCTCAATTAATAGAGCATATGACTCTTGGTCTCAGGGTTGAAGTTTGAGCCCCACATCGGGTGTGGAGATTATTTAAAGATAAAATAAATAAAAATCTACAGCTTTCATAATAAAATATGCTAAACAAAAGATGTCCACCTTAAATAAATTACCAGCAAGTCTCTTTTCTCAGATGTTGCTTTTATATGGGTTGTATAATTTCGGTAACCAGTTGCTACTTATTATCATAATTTGATTAATAGCAAATCACTGATAGGTGGATCTGTGACGTGTCTGTGAGTTAATAAATTGAAACTAGCAGTGCGCCTGGGTCACACAGTCCATTAAGCATCCAGCTCTTGATTCTGGCTCATGTGATGATCTCAGGGTCAGGGGATCGAGCCCCACATTGGGCGCCAAAAGGATTCTCTTGAGATTCTCCTCCCTCTCCCTCTGTCCCTCCTCCCATGCATGTGCATGCTGTCGCTCACTCGCTCGCTCTCTCAAATAAATAAATCTTTAAAAAATATATTTTTAAAATAAGTAAATAAACTGAAACCAGCATCTGTAAATAGAGTTTGCAACTGTTTCAAACAACATTTCACTACTTCCTGCACTTCACTGTTGCGACTCTCTACCTCATTGCCTTGTCATGTAACATAAACTGCTAAGTTCCTTTATTGTGAGATCATGCTCTTAAGTTAGAAAGAACTAGAAATGAGGCAGGTAAGACCCAAAGTGAGTTTTGTGGATCAGAGAGTGATTCACAAAGATCAGACTCTGACACATCTCCCACTATGTTTATTTTCTTGTTTTAAGTTCCAACTTGAATTTAGAAAAATACATGACTTGCCTCCTTACCAGTCTTTTAGCTCAGGCGTGGGTTACATATGTCAGAATAAAGAAGGCATGTGGGTAGAAAGGTACATTTTGAAGTGGCAAATGTCTTTACGCTTACATTTGTCTTTGTCAGGAAATAGCTGTGGGAGCTGAGTGTGATGTGTCTTGACAGTGAGTGGGGCTAGAATAGAATGCTTCTGCATAATCTTCCAGATTCATTGGTTTCGACAGGACTTGAAAAACGATTCTAAACTTTTACATGCCACAGAAACTCCGATTAATTTGTTTCTTGGGAGAATATGCGTTAGGAGATGTCCACTTTTCTAATTTTCTAAGTATACTGAATAAACAAACTTAAACTGAGGCTTACAGACCAATACCCATGAGGCCTGGGAGGCCTTGCTTCATGACTGTTGCCCATGAATTGATGTAGGGGAGGAAAACATCTCCTTTCTCCCCTTCTAAATTCTTTGGCTGGCCTACTAATTAAATGGACATAAAACAGGTTAACAAGAGAAAAACAAATTTAATTTCATACATGGGAGCTCATAGAAATGTGAAACTCAGAGCAGGCAGCTTTATCCCTTTTAAACAAAGAAATGATAAATATGTGAGGAATTACTGAGACAAAGAGGTCTGATTGAGCTTGAAGTAGGAACAAGGGCTGTTTATACAGCTTTCTTGGCCCTGAATTCCCTATCTCTGGTGATAGGGATGTCTCTACCTCCCGGTACAGGAAGAGTACCTTTCACATGGGAGATGTATTTCCTTATCTCAAGGGGACAAAGGATGATCAGAGTGTTTTGTTTGCACTGGATGTTTCTTAAGTAACTTTAACTTAAAATAATCAATATGCCAAAATGGCATATTTAGGGGCAGCCAGCCCTGAACCCTATCATTGGTAAAACCATGCTCTCATCTGCACTCCATGCTGGTGCTAACTGGCCATTAGGGCTCCTATTCCTGGATGGGAAGGAGCTTTACATACTGCATCTCACCTGATCCTCACCATAATTCTGAGAGGGAGGAGGTAACATAATTCCCTTTTTACGCATGAAGAAACAGCCTTAGAGTAGTTAAGTAAATGGCCTAAGACTGTGCCACTATTGTGTGTCAGAGCAGAGATGCTATTCAGATCCATCCTCTGTGAGGTTACTCTTAGTCCTAATGCTTGTGCGTTGCTGCCATCCACGTGTGATCCAGCAAGTGGAAAATTCTAGCTTAGATGTGAGTTCTAGTACTGGACTGATTTGGGTCCTTCTGTCCCACCTGTTCATTATTTGTTTGGGCTTGAAATTGCCAAAGGGAACAGATGTGGTGTGGTAGGTAGAATAATGGCCCCGGTTTAAAAAAAAAAAAAAATTCAACTATGTTTGAAGATCTAATTGGCTTTATTAACTGATACATGAATCGAGGAGCATCCCTCTAGCAAGTAGAGAGGAGTTGTACAAAGTGGAAGGTTTTTACAGAGGAAAGTGGGGCAAGAGAGCTATTAGCCAAAGAAAGGCGTGTTTCAGGTTAGGACATCTTCTTTGGGAAGCAAGTGCACAGCAAGATTTGTATCATGCAGACTACCTCACTGCTGATCAGAACGTTTCAGTTTGACTTTTAGAAGGTCACATTCTGGGGTGCCTGGGTGGCTCAGTCGGTTAACCATTTGCCTTCAGCCCAGGTCATGATCCCACGTCCAGCCCCACGTCCAGCCCCATGTCCAGCCCCACGTTGGGCTCCCCACTGTCAGGCTCCCAGCTCTGCGGGGGAAACTGTTTCTCCCTCTCTATCTGCCTGCCACTCCTTCTGCTTGTGCTCTGTCTCTGTGTCAAATAAATAAAATCTTTTATAAAAACAAAAGGTCACATTCCTGGGATAGGTGGAAACTGTAATTAAGTCTTGGTTTGCTGTCATGGGGATTAGGGAGCCAAATGATTCCATTTGGGGCTTGTTTCTTTTTTTTTAACATCCCCAGAAAATGCCCCTGTCTTAAGTCCCAGAACTGGTGACTTTCTTGCCTTACACAGCAAGAAAGACTGCAGATGTGATTAATGATTTTGAGCTGGGAAATTATCCTAATTATCCAGTGGGTTCAAAATAATCACAATGAAGTAAAAGTAAAAGAGGGAGTAAAAGAGGGAGGCAGGAGAGAAATCAGAGATGTGATGACTGAAGCTGTCTGGGAGCCACAAACCAATGAATGTGGGCAGCCTCTAGACGCTGGAAAAGGCAAAGAAATGGATTCTCCTTCTGTAGCCTCCAAAAGTAAGTAGAGCTGCCATCACCTTGATTTTAGTCCCACGGGATTCCTTTCTGACTTCTGACCTCTGGGACTGTAAGACAATAAACTTGTATGTTTTAAGCCACTAAATTCGTGGTAATTTGTTACTTACAGCAGCGATAGGAAACTAACACACATTGATGTAGGAAAGACAGAAGGGTGCGAAGCCGATGGCCAAGAAAGAATTCTTGTGAGGTCTTGGGTGCAAAAAGGTGGTTTTACTAAAGCACAGGGACAGGACCCATGGGCAGAGAGAGCTGCACCAGGGTCAAGAGGAGTGGCCCATTTTACACTTTCAAGTTGGGAGGGGTTAGGGATAGCGTAAGTCTTTAAGGAATTTTGGAAACAAGATTCCCAGAACCTTGAGGGGGCTAGCTATTGTTGGGAAAAGGTCACTTATTACCATTTAATAATACCTTAGTCATGAGACCCTTCAGAGGTATATTGGTGGGTCATATGCTTGGAGGATGATTGCTAAGAGACATCTTGGGAGGTAGGGATAAAGGAAGTTTTCAAAGAATTTTTATATGTTAAAGTAGACTTACAGGATCCTGGGAGTCCGGCTAAGATTGCCTTTTGCCCTTAGCAAAGTATTAACCCTGAAGCAGCTGGGTTCTGGGAAGAATGTCACTCTGCTTGTTTCAAGGACTTGTCAATGGGCTGTAAGTAGTAAGGAAATTTAATCATTTTTTTTCCACCTTTGTTTACCACACCACACATGATGTCCGACATTCAGATCCCTCCACTACACAGGGGCCCGAATTCATGCAGCAATTCTTGGTAATGCAATCCCTTTACCAAGTGGTGGGAGGTTCTGGTTACAAATAACAGGTATGAAGAGCACGTGAGTGGCTCCGTGGTTGAGCGTCTGCCTTTGGCTCAGGTTATAATTCTGGGGTCCTGGGATTGAGTCACACCTCAGGCTCCCCACAGGGAGCCTGCTTCTCCCTCTCCCTGTGTCTCTGTCTCTCTCTGTGTGTGTGTCTCTCATGAATAAATAAATAAAATATTAAAAAAAAAAAAAAAAGAGCTGTTGCTACTGGCCCTGAGGTTCTAAGCGCCAGCCTCACAGGGCACATAGACCTCACTGTCTTCAAAAGTTTCTTCTGTGTTCTCTTTATAGCACTTGAGCATCTTAAATGTATTACCTCATTATCTGTTGAGCACCCACTATATTCCAGGTTCCAGAAATTCAAAGATTGAGCAGAACTCAGATCCTTAAGGAACTTAGAGCCTAGCCGGGTAGCAGAACACGTAAACTATTACAATACAACAAGATATGTGCAAAGACAAAAATATCTTCAAAAGAAGAATCTTAGTGTATGAAAAATATCAATTCTGCCTGTGGGTGGTGGTGGCAGCGGGTGGGGTGAGGGGGCTTGATGAGAGTTTGACGTCATAGCTGGGGGTGACTAACATCTTTAGAGTCCCTAGTTTTGAGGGGAGACGTTTTGACACCTAATCTAGATCCCTGTGTCCCCAGCCAGATCTGGTCTCTGTCAGGATTGTAGCCTCTATGGAATCTCTCTGGTTCAAATTTCAAGGCTGAGGAGGGAGGGAGACCCTGAGAGAAAGAGTCCAGGAAGGAAGCGTTCTTCATACTCAGAGCGAATGTTTGGAGCACTGGAGATCCATTCTCCATGATTTCCGTGGAACTTCAAGAGAGTTAAAGAAAGCAAAAAGGATGTGTAGGCATTCAGAATAAGTAGCCCCAAGATGTGCCACTTTGGCATGCAGATTATTTTAGGCTAAAAATAATCAAGGCCCAAAAGACTCAGGAAGAAATTCTGAGCTTCCCCTCTAACTGCCTAAAGGAATTTAAATAGGGGACTTACTCAAGGAACAGAGCCATCACGACAGAGAACTAGCTTAAAATATGAACTAGGTATGGTAGATAGAAAACTAGCAAGGCATATTCGATCAAAGCCCTCTCTATGTCCCATCGTTTCTGGATGGCCTGGCAAACATATATATATATATTATTTTTTTAACTCTTTCCTTTTTTCCTATGGATTGTCTTCCTTCCCTTTGAAGCCCCAGACTCCTACCCCTTCTCCTCAATTTAGGATGACATTTTGGGGCACCTGGCTAGCTCAGTTGACAGAACATGTGACTCAGTCTCAGAGTTATGAGTTCAAGCCCCACATTGGGGTAGAGCTTATTTAAAATAAATATTTCATTCCTGACTTGCTTTTGGAACCTCATATATTTGGATTCCCCCATATACAAAATGAAATTTGACTTTCCTCTCTGTTAACCTGTCACTTATCAGTCTGATTGTAGACCAGCCAAAAGATCTTGAAAGGCAAAGGGAAGTGTTTCTTCCCCCAATGGTTTCATGAATTGTAAAGTACCAGCTCAATATAAAGTACTTTTATCCATTTGCTTGGGACTCATGCTTATGCACTGGGAAATTTCATCTCTAAACTAAGTCGATCTTTCCGTTAAGAAAATACACACAAGTGGCATGTGGCTCAGTGGTTGAGCATCTGCCTTTGGCTCAGGTCATGATCCTGGGGTCCCGAGATCGAGTCAGGCTCCCCGCAGGGCTCCTGCTTCTCCCTCCGCCTATGACTCTGCCTCTCTCTCTCTCTCTCTCTCTCTCTGTCTCTCATGAATAAAATATTTGAAAAAAGAAAAGAAAACACACAGGCTGTGGACATTAAGCCAAGTCTATGTTTGCTGGGCAATACTTAACATGGTACATTTAAAATACATTAAATTTTGGACACAAGGTTTTATCACACAACTAGGGCATAACCCCTTCTCACTCTAATATTCCATCCCTCAATTTACTTAATCCTGAGAACATATATATACAATTTCCTGAGAAACAGTGGTATGGTAGGAAACTGAATTTTAAATCTGGAAAGGACTTTAAAGATATTTTAATAAGAGCTGTTTTACAGATGTCGGCAATGTTGAAAGCCCTTCAAAGTTATAGGGATAGGGGCAATACCAAGATTAATACCCAAGTCTCTCAATTCCCAGCCCAAAGTTCTTGCTCATGAGCTGCACATCTGGCTTAGTTTGTGGCAAGGTTTATCTGCACTTACTATTTTGCTCCCAGCAGTCTTAGGCAATAACAATTGTGCTTTTTTAGTGCAAGTCTTTTTCACAAAATAAGTTTAACTATTGATCAGAGCTTTAAATTTATTTTACCAATTTTACAAATGAGGAAAGAGAGAAATAGTAAACGTTCAGGAGTAATGGTAGCATAAATCAACCCAAAATAATAAAACACTTTATTAGATCTCCTTTCATTATAGATAAGTGTTTCAGTTATCATTTTTCATATAGACTCATGAAGCAGTAAATATCTGTGAAAATTTTCATCGAAAATGTCATCGACAACAAAAAAAAGAAAGAAAAGAAAATGTCATCAATATTTTTTTTCTATGATAAACAGGATACATGTGTAAGTACAAAAAAGGTTTAGTTAGAGAAGAGCCTTGGCTCAGTTATGCAGGCTTTGCCAGAAGAGGTTGTGATTGCCAAGAAGGAGGACTCTCTCTACCCTTGGGTCCATTTATTTGGTATCAGCTGTCACAGCTGGGGTTTCATGAAGAAAAGAGAGAGTGCATCCGCATCCTGTGAAGTCTAAGATACAAAAGGATAGGACCAAGGGATGTTGTTACCCAATTTCCCCCCCTTGTTACTATGCCAACCACAGACTTTGGGAAAGTGATTTTACGCTTCTGTTTATCATTTTGCTTTTGCTGAGTAATTCAGTCAACTGGGGTAACCCCCTATAGTATTTATTTTCATCTAACTGGAGGAAGGAAATCTAAACAATTCACACCACGTCTTATGTGTTTTCCAAAAAAAAAAAAAAACAACCCTCAAAACGTTGGAATCCAGCCCCTTTCGGTGGAAACCACAGGGGACCCAAGGAAAGACACCTTGGCGCCCCAGGCCGGGAGCAGCGCCCTCGGGGAGGCAGAGTGAAAGCGCCCCCCCGCCCCACGGCCGGCCGACGAGCGGCGCCCCGGGGCTGGAGGCGGCTCTGCAGGCCCCTGGGCCCCAGCCACCGCCGCGCAGCCGCCGGGCCTGCTGGGCGCGCGCGCCGGGGTCAGGCCGAGGACGCGGGCGGGGCCGCGCGGCGGAAGGGCCGGCTCGGGGCGTGCCCACGTGACCGCCCCGCCCGCTGTCTGCAGCCCCCCGGCCGCCGCCGCCGCCGCCTCCGCCTCTGCCTCTCGGGCTGCAGCTCCCGGCGTGCCCCGCACTCGCCGCTGCCCGCCCGCCAGCCCCTCCCTCTCTTCCCACCAGTGCCACAGAGCGGAGCCCGAGCCGCCGCCGCCGCAGCCACAGCCGCGGGCACTATGGTAAGGCGGGCGCGCCGCCCCGGGGGACCGAGGGCCGGGACGCGTCAAGCAAAAACCCCCGCGCGGTCCTGCAGGGCCCTGGGAGTGAGGCCGCCATTTTAGCCCGATTTGGGCCTTCAAGGCGGGGGGTTGCTGCGCTGCGGCCCCGCTGCTCTCCCTCCAGCCGGCCGGCCTACCCTCCCGCCGTCAGGCCAGGCCCTGCCGCTCTTCGGATTCCTGAGGGCGAGGAGGGCGCGGACCGGGGCTGGGGCCTGAGCCGGGCAGCGGCGTCTGGAGAGGTCGGGCGTGCCGAGCGGCGGCCCGCGGCGCGGGAGGGTCTGCAGGGCTCGTCCTGGGCGCGCTGCGTTCGCGCGGGGCTTCCTTATTTTACTGGGCGCTCGCCTCAAATTGGTACGTGCTCTAAAGAGCCCTTGCTGAATGAAGGCTTTCTGTGAAGGATCTTGCTGGCCCTGTAATAAAACCCCTAAGAGGAGATTAAGGAGGTGAGAGAACGCTTTTTAAAATAAATGCCTTTTCGCCGTAAAAAGCTTTTACACTAGCTCCGTGAGTTTTGAAGTGTCTGCATTTGAGCTGTGAGGCAATTATGTTGTAGCCGTGGGCGGTTTGGAGTTCACACTTGATTCTCTTTCCTTATGAGGAAACGGCACTGGCTTAGGATGACTTTAAAGAAAAAAAAAAATAGTAGAAGCTTTAACTGAAATCCAAAAGTGTTTTTTTAAGGCCAGCAGAGTTGACACAATACAGAAGGTATTTTTGCTGCTGCTCCTGAAGCTCTGACATCACCCAGTGAAATAGGAAACATTTCAGGGATGGGACAGCTTGTATTTGTCCCTTTCCCTCTACCTTCCATTTACTTCAACCTCCAAAGCCCTTTCAAAAGGATGAATGGGGCAGGACGAGTTAGAATCCTTCGGTGCATCTCATATACTGATACTTAAAATGTGGCAACTCTGATTGGACTGCTTGCCTGGTAGGATGCAATTTTTGATGTCCAGATTAAAGTGAATCCGTGAATCCTCTCTAGGCAAACAGTAATTTTGGTTAAAACCAAAATACTTGTTCTGAATTACTGTTCTTTTTTTATTTCAGGCTTCTGGAGTTACAGTGAATGATGAAGTCATCAAAGTTTTTAATGATATGAAAGTAAGGAAATCTTCTACACAAGAGGAGATCAAAAAAAGAAAGAAAGCAGTTCTCTTCTGTTTAAGCGATGACAAAAGACAAATAATTGTAGAGGAAGCAAAACAGATCTTGGTGGGTGACATTGGTGATACTGTAGAGGACCCCTACACATCTTTTGTGAAGTTGCTACCTCTGAATGATTGCCGATATGCTTTGTACGATGCCACATACGAAACAAAAGAGTCTAAGAAAGAAGACCTAGTATTTATATTCTGGTGTGTAAAAACAAAAGAAAAAGTACTTTTAAAATGCAAGGATTGTTATTAACATAGTCAGTTTTGCCTTCGTTTTCCTTTTAAGTGGGATTCAACAATTGTTTCTTTTTTCTGTAGGGCTCCTGAAAGTGCACCTTTAAAAAGCAAGATGATTTATGCTAGCTCTAAAGATGCCATTAAAAAGAAATTTACAGGTACAAACATTAAAAATTTGTGCAGAGGAATTACTCTTTCTTAATTATAATAAGATAATGGGATAATGTTTTTCCTTTTTAGGTATTAAACATGAGTGGCAAGTAAATGGCTTGGATGATATAAAGGACCGTTCGACACTTGGAGAGAAATTGGGAGGCAACGTAGTAGTTTCACTTGAAGGAAAACCCTTATAAAATGAGATTCAAGTGCCATCTGGATCTTAAGGAGCTTCCATTTCTCCAGCTCAATCAATTTAAATAGTATTAGGTGGTGTTTTTTTTTTTTTTTCCCCCTCTTCCCACTGGGTCCTTCCAATACAGTGAATGAAGGAAATATCATTCATGTAAGCAGCCTATCAGTGATTGCCATTAGACTGTTTAATACTGTTAATTTTATGTAGAACCCAAGGAATGCCTTCCCATCATATTTTAGCCAAAACAACTCTTTATATGCCTCCCTTGCAGCAAGCACTACAATGAAAGTGATTGTCAATGTGAATAGCTTAGAATACTGCAAAGGGTAAGCTGATTGAATGCCTTGAAAGTATTATCCACTGGTCAGATGGTAAACTTTATTCAGTATTATTTATAGTTGCACTTGATTGCAGTTCTGTGAGGCTCGAGCATTCATACACCTCACCTGCCTTGGCAAGCCTATTTTTGTGACATGGCAGCACAGATTTAACACTATGCATTGAAAGCACTTTTTTTGTAATGAGTTTAACCTCCCACCCCCCCAAAAGGAATGCCAATTAAGTTTTGTTAACTGTGTCATCAACTTATCCTAGTACCTCAGTATTCATTCCTGTTACCTGCATATCTTAAAAGAAATAGCTGTTACTAATGCCTTTTTGTTTTCTATTGAGTGTACACTACTGAATAAGTGTAGGAGTTTATGTTTACCATGTAAGTTTTACAACACTAAAAATATTTTGAATATCAGTCATGATGGCAATTTCTGTATAAAAGAGCCTTAAATGGAACATTGTTTTTGAGATCAAACTCCCTACCCTCACAAAAATGGCCACGTTGCAATAAAAATTGTGGCATATTACAGAACGTTGCCTTGTTTTCCTTGGACATTTTGCAAAATGTTACGTGAAGCAACTTTTAGGGTAAACAGCTACTGTTAATCTTTGCACTGGTCATTTAAGAATTTTTTTGTACAACATTCATGCATGATATTTTCCAGCTTGTTGAGTTTAAAAAATATTCTATCCTAAAGCCAACTAATAGAAAATATTATTGTTATAACGGGATACTTTTATAAGCATTAGTTTATTTATTTCCTTATATGTTAATATGAAGATCAGAAGTTATTTTTTGCACTTTGAAAAATATTCTTCAATACCAGATTTATTCTCTGGATAAATTAGGGTAGTTGTTTTTTAATTCACGTTTACATTTCTAAGTAAATGACTAGTAGAAGCAGGAAGCTCTTACTGCGTATTTGGTCATAATGAAAACTTATAAAATGTCCTTCAAAGGTTAATACTTCTCATGTTTAGGAACTTTCATTTCAGCTATTATTTCTTAATATATTTTGCAAATTGGAAAAAATAATGATGTAGCAGTCTTAAGCATTAGTAGTGGGATTTGGCTGTGGTCCAGAGTGCTCTCCTTATAGAGAATTTGATCTGCTCAGTGAGAGCAGTTTGCTGTTAGCCAGAGCTATTTATGGCAAACACATGCTTTTGTATCTTGTCATAGTTATCCACAAATGGCAAAACTGGACTTGATTCTACTGGTATGCAAAACAGGCATGCTAGTAAGCAGTCAATCGTGGCTTAGAACTTAACCCCATAGCTCTGAAGAATGCTTTTTTTTTTTTTTTTTTTTTTTTTTTTTTAAGAATGCTCTTATCAGAAAACAAGAAACAAAAACTCTCCTCCTTTTTTTAATGTGTGGAAGTAATTTGAGTATAATTAGATATTTTCCCATATTTTCAGAATATTTTTTCAAGTAAAAACAAAAATAGGATTTAAATGTCTAGGCTTCCATTTAAAATTATATGAATGGCTTGGGGTCTTTTGTACTGAGCCATCTTATTTCAGGCTTCCAGCTGTCCCTGTGAAATATGCTGGACATTTTGATGGCTTTTTGGTAAGGCTAAACTCATACTGACATACACTAAACCATATGTGTAACTGATTCTTATACCGTGGAATTTTTCATTATTTTCCTCATTCTTCTAAAAAATAAGGGACTCTAAATAAGTTATGTAGTATCTTTTGTTTTTATAGCTGATTTATCAGCTTTCTTATATGCCTCATAAATAATAATTTCAGAAACTAAATATTGCTTTAAACTGTGGTACTTCGATTGACGGAACTGATACTAAGTTCATCTTTGAAATACATCTTTGTGCATAAAGCCAAAAATAATGATAAAATTAATGATTCACATGTTACTTGAGACTAATTTGGCATTTGAAATGATCATTTTATTTTACAATCATTTACAATGAAACAATGTTCCAGTTAGCTTTAAAAAGTATACGGTGCTAATTAGTAAAATATTGAGGGCAATATTTTACTGCTAGCTTGCAAAATTATAAGTGTTTAAAAAAATAAAATGTATGAAAATATATAAAGCTGTTGAGATGTGTTTCCTTACACTTAAGAACATTAAAAATTTCAAAACTAATGTTGCAGATTAAGGAGGCACCATTTAGTCTTTTTCAGGATTTTAGTTGATAAACTTTCTCATTTACAGGTATCAATATTCTTTGAAAACTTAATGCTATAGCAATTAATTTTAACATTTTCAGACAAATGGGAACAGTTGGCATTTGTCCCAAACTGGCTATCATCAGCTGTTGTTTTCAATCATTATCTAAAATAATGAGGCCAGCATTGTATATTTAATGTGCCTTTTTAGTAGATTGGAAGAAAGGCTTCTTTTTGAGTTTTTCTGATATAGATCCTTTGTAGGAGCTAATTGATGAAATCTAGCAAATGAGGTTTGAGAGAAAATTAAGTACCTTATTAAGGAATAATCTCAGCAATGGTTAATCATAGAAGGATTGGGAACACCCTTTGTTAGGTTTGCCGCTCAAAAAATCTGATTCTGCTCTTTATAGGTCCTATTTTTGGTAGCAAATTTAATGATACTTTGAGATCCAAACAAACATGCATATTAATTTTTCATGAATATTAAAATTGTTAGAGATGTGCTGGCAGGCTCCAGTGATGATTGCTTTTTCAGACAGCTTGAATTTATGGATGTTGCGTGTTCATCTCAGCCAGTAAAGAAGTCTGAGCCTTTTGCTTTGGAACATCCAAATTGCTTTTTTTCCTTGTAGAATTGGGAGTCATTCCTCCACTTCAATTTCTGTCATAAAGCAGTTGGGTAAATTATTCTTTTTGAGCCTTATCATAATAACTATCATTCCTCATTACAGAGGATCAACTATGGAAATGACTTTTGGAAAACAAGAAAATGCTATATAAATGTAATAACTTAGTTAAACCATTCTAAATGTAGTTAAGTAGACAACCATGATTATTATAATCTTAAGATTTATTATAAGTCTTTGAGCCGCTTCATTTTTGTAATTATTCCACTTAATCCTACAGTGTAAGAATTAGCTGGCACGTGACATCGGTCAGAAAGTAGCAACGCATAGCTGCTGAGTTGATGTTTGTGACTGCTCTTAATTTTTTAAGTGTAGTTTTCTTTTCCACATACAACCAATTACTAGTCTTTTCCCCAAAATAATTTTGAATTAAAGAGGAAATAAAGCTAGAGAAATAATTGGTATGGAATACTTGTCATGAGTCATGATCCAGGTTGTTGAAAACCTATGCCTGCTTATCATTATTAATATCCTTTTTTTTCATTATTAATATCCTAAATTTCTGTAGTCCTTTGTGTTTGTCCAGGTACTTGAAATTCATCTACTCCCCTTAGGTTCTCATAATCAGCTAACCGTATTTCTCTGCTACACACAAAGAAGCTAAAATCTGGAGAGGTTAAGAGACAGCTCAGTTACTGAGTAGCAAAGCTGATTCCTGTCCAGTATACTTTTCACTCTGCATTTATATAATGGAGAGCGAGTTACTAATTTACTTTTTTTTAAAAAGTGGAATAATCTGGGTTTTTTTGAGCAGGATATAATTACTCAGTATATTTTCAAAGTAGTGTCTCAAGAATATTTGAAAAATAGTCTTGGGATTTTTGTCTCCTAAGGAAGCCCATGGTCATAAAAGCCTAAAATAATTTTACACTTCAAAGATTTTCTTAGATGTTTCAGTATTGTAAGTTTATGAGATTATGGAAACCCATAAGGATTGTATAGACCCATTTTCCAGAAAGCTGATACCTCTTGTTTTTTTTTTTTTTTTTTAGAAAAAATTGTTTTAAAGATTTTAAGTACTCTCTACACCCAACATGGGACTCAAACTCGCAACCCTGAATTCAAGAATCACATGCTCTACTGGACATAGCCAGGCCCCTAACATTTCTTTTGGCTATTTAAAGAACTTTGGTGTACTTTCTGGGTTCTTGGTTTTTGGATTTTTAGTAAGTATGTAGGATAGCTGAGCTGTAGGTAAAAGAAGCATTGCTGTATCCCTGCAAGGTGTCTAAAATATTTTATTAAAAATATTTAATATAAATATTTTTATTTATAAAAAAATTTAGTATTTTTTTAGGGCAGCCTGGGTGGCTCAGCGGTTTAGCACCGCCTTTGGCCCAGGGTGTGATCCTGGAGACCCGAGATTGAGTCCTACCGTCAGGCTTCCTGAGTGGAGCCTACTTCTCCCTCTGCTTATGTCTGTGCCTCTCTTTCTCTCTGTCTTTAATGAATAAATAAAATCTTTAAAAAAATATATTAAAGATGTATTATATAAATAAGGCTGATACCTCATTCTTTTTCCAAAAACTTGGATGTCTCCCTCCCTATGCTCCTCTAGTCATCTTTCAAAGGAGAAATAGTACTTTGTATTAAAGTGGTTAAGTATTAGAACTTTGTTATCAGATTGCTTGGGCTGTTCACATATCAGCCTTTAACACTTATCGAGTGACCTTAAAAAAATCAACCTCTCGGAGCCTTAGTTCATGTATAAAAGGAGTCAGTGATTGTACCCTGTCTCATAGAATTTGAGGATTAATGAAAACACTGAGTAGTTACTGGCACATAGCGCTCTATAGGGACACCTGGGTGGCTCAGTGGTTGAGTGTCTGCCTTTGGCTCAGGTTATGATCCTGGGGTCCTGGTATCAAGTTCCACATCAGGCTCCCCAGAGGGAGCCTGCTTCTCCCTCTGCCTAGACCTCTGCCTCTCTCTGTGTCTCTCATGAATATATAAATAATTTTTTTTTTTAATTTGCAATCCAAACCAGGACTTTTTTTTAGAACAAAAGGGAGAGTTTTAATAATTATCCCAGGACAATAGGCTTAAGTTGTAACAGTTCCCAGCAAACCAGATGTAGTCATACTACCAAAAAGTAGGCTGGTGTCAAAATGTAATACTTAAATAGAAGAAACTATATAAAAGACTCAAGGTTATTAATTTCAACTTTATAAGGTACTAGTATGCTAAGATTCTCTTGAAGTACATGATTACTTTTAAGTAATTGGCCTCAGAACAGTCAACTTGGGATTTTTTAATGAAAATTTTTTTTGTAGTTTTCCTTTTTTTTTTTTTTTTTAAATCAGAGCGAGAGAAGATGAGGGGAAGGGGTAAAGGAAGAGGGAGAGAGAAAAGCATAAGCGGGCTCTACACCCACCACAGAACCCATTGCAGGGCTTGATCTCACCCCTGAGATCATGACCTGAGCCAAAATCAAGAGTCAGACACTTAACTGACTTAGCCATCCAGGTGCCACTTTAGCTTTCCTTTTGACTTTAAAACTTACAAACTCTTAGATACTGCATTTTACTATTAACAGTCTATTTATAGCAGTTTCTCTTAATTGTTGCTTTTCATCTCATGTGGACTTGGAAAGCCGAGGTTGTTTAGAATTGTGTATATAAAGTGAATAGACTTGGGCTTGAGAGCAAAATACCTGAGCACATGAACCTCCTAACATTTCTTTTGGCTATTTAAAGAACTTTGGTGTACTTTCTGGGTTCTTGGTTTTTGGATTTTTAGTAAGTATGTAAGATAGCTGAGCTGTAGGTAAAAGAAGCATTGCTGTATCCCTGCAAGGTGTCTAAGATATTTTATTAAAAATATTTAATATATGGGATCCCTGGGTGGCGCAGCGGTTCGGCCCGTGCCTTTGGCCCAGGGCGCGATCCTGGAGACCTGGGATCGAATCCCACATCAGGCTCCCGGTGCATGGAGCCTGCTTCTCCCTCCGCCTGTGTCTCTGGCGCTCTCTCTCTCTCTCTGTTGACTATCATAAATAAATAAATAAATAAATAAATAAATAAATAAATAAATAAAAATTTAAAAAAATATATTTAATATGAATATTTTTATTTATAAAAAATTTAGTATTTTTTTAGGGCAGCCCGGGTGGCTCAGCGGTTTAGCACCGCCTTTGGCCCAGGGTGTGATCCTGGAGACCCGAGATTGAGTCCCACGTCAGGCTTCCTGAGTGGAGCCTACTTCTCCCTCTGCTTATGTCTGTGCCTCTCCTTCTCTCTGTCTTTAATGAATAAATAAAATCTTTAAAAAATATATATTAAAGATTTATTTATTTGAGAGAGAGCACAAGTGGGAGGGGAGAGAGAGAGAGAGCACTAGCCATGAGGGTTGAGAGAGAATCACTAAGCACAGAGCCCGATGCAGGGCTCTATCTCATAACTCTGAGATCATGACCTGATCATGATCAGGGCCAAAACCAAGAGTTAGATGCTTAATGGACTGTACCACCAGGCACCCCTGTCATTAATATTTTAATTTTTTTATTTCAAATTCAATTAGCCAACATATAGTACATCATTATGTTTCAAACGCAGTGTTCCATAATTTATCAGTTGTGTATTGTCATTAATATTTTAAAAAGTTATTTTTGTCTTTGGCAATACTTGTATTGTTAAAGGCACACAAATGAATTTGTTCCCATTAGGAGAAAAGGCTTATTCTAGATTATTGAAACAATGGAATATGAGAATATGCATTTGATAAGCAAAGTAATCTTTAAAAATGCAAAATGCCAATTAATCTTTTGAGCTTATTAGATTTTTCTTAAATGTACCTTAGATTTGTTCACTTGGAAATAGCTTTGATTACTCTTCATCTGGATATATAAATACTTTCTTTTTTTTTTTAATTTTTATTTATTTATGATAGTCACACAGAGAGAGAGAGGCAGAGACACACGCGGAGGAAGAAGCAGGCTCCATGCACCGGGAGCCTGATGTGGGATTCGATCCCAGGGTCTCCAGGATCACGCCCTGGGCCAAAGGCAGGCGCCAAACCGCTGCGCCACCCAGGGATCCCTAATACTTTCATTTACTCTTGACTTCTACAGCAAATTTGATTATGCATACAGAATGGTTTAGGAGTTTATTCGGCATAACATGAAAGAACAGATAACATGAAAATTTGGAACAGATTTTTGTTCAAATGTATAATTTTCTAACATGAAAACTCAAGTTAATGGCATGAACTTTTGTACTTTTTTCCTCATTTTATATATTCGTAATGGTGGAATTTCAAATATTTCCTTTGGGAAATTGATAGTTACTGAGTGAGTCATAAAATTTGTGGGCATATGGCCCATCGTTTCTTTTCTTTTTTTTTTTTAAGATTTTATTTATTCGTTCATGACAGACGCGCAGAGAGAGAGGCGGAGACACAGGCAGAGGGAAAAGAAGGCCCCATGCAGGGAGCCCAATGTGGGACTCGATCCCGGGTCGATCCCGGGACTCGATCCTGGGACTCGATCCTGGGACTCCAGGATCATGCCCTGGGCTGAAGGCAGCCGCCAAACCGCCAAGCCACCCAGGGATCCCTGGGCCATAGTTTCTATGTGTTCCTGTAAGCTGATAGGGCCTTTTTAAAAGTATTATTAGCAACAAACTAAATCACCATATGAAAAAGGTAGGCAGTTCCCAAATTTGCATAATTATTTTTATCAAAGGTCAAAATGGCAGTACTTTGTTCTAGAAATCATAAAATGTTGCTATATCATATAAGGAATAAGATATAAAAGAGATTTTTGGGGGTGACTTTTACATCATCTAAAAGAGATGTAGACTTCATGAAATAAATGTAAAAGAATTTTATGTGAAGATTAATGTGTAAACCTTTTGTGTATAAAGAAGCAATGGATCAGAAACACCTGGCTGGCTCAGTTGGAAGAGTGTGCAACTCTTGATCTCAGGATTGTGGGTTCAAGCCCCATGTTGGATGTAGAGATTACTTAAAAATAAAATCTTTAAAAAAAAAAAAAAAAACTATAGGGCACCTGAGTGGCTCACTCAATTAAGTGTCCAACTCTTGGTTTCAGCTCCAGTCATGATCTCAGAGTTGTTAGATCAAGCCCAATATTGGGCTCTGTGCTCGGTGGGGAGTCTGCTTGAGATTCTTTCCCTCAGTCCCTCCCCTGCATGGTCTCTCTCTCTCTCTGAAATAAATATATCTCTTTTTTTGTTTTCTTAAGATTTTATTATTAGTGAGAGAGTATGAGTGGGATAAAGGCCAGAGGGAGAGGAAGAAGCAGGCTTAATGCTGAGCAGAGAGCCTGATGTGGGGCCAATCCCAGGACCTTGAAATCATGACCTGAGCTGAAGGCAGAGATGCTTAGCCAACTGAGCCACGCAGGCACCCCCCAAAATAAATAAAGCTATGGATCAAAGAACTAGAGAAAAAGAGTGACAACCCCTTTATTCTTACTGCTTATTGATAATTACGTTATGAAGGGATGTAAAGATATTTTATAGTTTCCATTTCAAAAAGTCTTTTACAGAGGGAGAACAGGATGGGAAGCTAACAAAACTGGTGTTAGCCATTTTCCTAATTGCAATATATTTAGATTTTAGAACATATCTGGGTTTTTTAGGCTTGATTTTTAAAAGTAACATTGTTGATTGACAACTTGTAATACTATTGCCTATCAAGTCATGTGTAGACTTTGAATAGTTGCTGCATCAGAATTAAATTTATGATGACATTGATTTGGCAAGTACTTCCTTATTTTGGCTTTGTTTGTATCTACATGCTAAAGAAAAAATGCCTTATAGTTATCATTGAATAGCAGTTTTTAAGAAATACCAGGTGATTGAATTAGGTAGATAATCTTGTGTCCTGGCTATAGAAAAAAGTTTTGGGATTAGTTGAAATGTCATTCAGTGTCATTGCCCCTGCAACAATAGTTTTCCTCTCTGAGCTGGATATTTTATTTCACTCAGACTTTCTTTTGGAAATATGTAAAATAATGAATAGAATTCTTAAAAATGAGCGTTAGGTAAAACAGAAATGACATTCTGATGGGAAAACCCTAAAAAATGAGCTGGACTAACATGGTTGATATTTTTCTGGGTAACTTTTTTAAATGATTACACTTTTATTTAAAAAATAATGTGTTTAGTGTGGAATCTGCAAAATACAGAAAAGAGCAAATAAAGATAAGTCATGAGTTAATTATAAATATTGCAGACAAAGTATCTGTTAAGCTATTATGAATTATATGGAGATACCTGTAGTTAAAACTAGTTTTTAAGTCATTTATGCATGCTGGTAAAAAGGAGGACTTCATCCTTAAATATTGTTTGTACAAATTCCTTAGTATTTTTTATCCCAGAAAGAGAACTTTATTGTGGCTTAGTCACAGAGGAGCAGATTTGGATCTTGAAAACTATGCATCCCAACTATCTGAATGCTTGCTAGATGACTTGGTACCATCTACCATAAATATTTGAAGCCACAAAATTTCCCTGTATTTTTTATGCCATCTACTTTGGTTTCATTGGGACTTGATAATGGGCACCCATTATATAACGTTCACTGTTCCCCCAAAGAAATTATTTTACAAAATAGTTTCCAATATATCAGGAGTCTACTTTTATCCTGGTGTGTGTGTGATAAAGGTGAATAAATACTAGTTCCTTGTATGCAGTGTAAAGAAACCATCCTTCAATCTACTTTGTACCTGCTAAAAGATTTAAGATAAAACAATGTATATATTTTGCACTAAGCCAGAAGTTATCTATATTTAAGCATTTGTGTTCTGTGTGCTATTCCAAGAGGGTCTGGTAATCCCTGTGATTAAAGAGACATAAGATTTATGTTTGCTGTGAAGAAATATGATCTTCCTGGCCACTATGAATCATTCTGGAAACATTCCATCTCTGTTTCCCAATTACTCAGATCATTAGATCAAATTTAGTTCAGTTCAACAAACATGAAGCACCTTTCATGATCTCAAAGTCTACAGTGATACAGGAAAGGCAAGCATATGAACAATTCCAATGCAATGTGATAAGTACGATGATATGTTACAAGAAATAGAAGAGGGAATGATTAACACTGAAGTTGGATGGGCTTCAAAAAGGCCTCATAGAAGAAGTAATGTTTGAGCTGGGCTGTGAAGAGTGGTAGAGTTAACCAGAATGCAGTATGAGAGGATGGCCCTGGAGAAAGGAAAAACCATGCAGAGCCCCTGCAAATAGTTCATCACAGCTGCTTAGTTTAGTGTGAAGCACTGTGATGAGAGAAGTGTGGGAGAGGTATGAGCCCTATCGTCAAGGGCCATGGATACCGTGCTAATGAACATGAAACCTGTGCCTGATAAAGAGCCAGTGCAGGGTTTTAAGCAGAGGAGTGCCATGATCTTTCTGAAACACAAGTCTGATCACTTTATGACCATGTTGAGAATGTACAGGAGGGTGAGGAAATTGGAAGCAGTTAGGCCTGAATTAAGACAGTGGCAAATGTGCTTAGGATGAGTGTATTTAAGAAGTATGTAGGAGAATTGACAGGACTTGATTTCAGAATTAAAGGATACAAGGCTTTAACCGTTATTTGGGAAATGTTAGCTACATTTTTAGTATTGTTGATATTTAAGATCATTTAAACATCAGATTGGCTAAGAAGAGAATATTTGTAATGTGGAAAAAATTTGTAAATGTGGAAAAAATATTAAATACTAACACCTTTTTAATGAAAGTAGCATTTTGAAATAAACCATTGGCTAAAAAGTTGTAGTTCTGCTACTTGAATTTAGATTTATAAACCTGATTTGCAGTAATGTTCATAAAACAATGGTTTCATTAAATAAGAAAAATTAAAACAACCATAGCTATAACATCTTTGAAATGGAATATATCCTATAGTTTTAAAAATCATTGTTGAATTTTTCTGTTATTCCGTGCTTGAGCTTTTATTGTAAAACTCTTATTTGATCACATACAAGACACGCTAAACTCCTGGATCAAAAATTTTAGAATTCAGCAATATTCATATACTCTGCTCATTAGAGAAAGCCTGTCCCACTGTGCTAGTGATAGAAAATGGAATTTTCAGGACATATGAAAGGTCACTTTCTATTAAGGAAGATTTTTAATCCTTACGTGTAAATAAAAGCTATTTATAAACATACATCTTAATTCCTTTCATAAAATACTTTCAAAGATTCCTCTGTTTTCAGCAGCTTGTAATAAACATTGCTTAACCATATTGGTTTTTAATACTGCTTTTATGGTAAATAAGCTCACTTTTTTGAAAGGCCTTATACACATCAGGAAACATTTATTTAGTGTCTATTTGTAGAACACTACTCTGGCCATCCTGAGAAATAAACTTCTCAAGGGCACTTCTTTAATCCAGTTGGCGAAACAAAATAGACCTGTGAACTAATAAGTATTCAGAGATAAGCAATTGAATAAGCATTGAGGGGGTGCAGAAAAAAGAATAGAAAGAGAAAAGATTTTGTAGAAGTGAGTTTTAAATAGCATTTAGGGAATATAATTTTTTTTTAAATCAAGACATTTTCCCTTCAAATAGAGAACTATTCGAAACAAGGATCCAACAGCCTTTTTCTTCACTGAATATCTCTTTAAAATTAAGAACAAAAAGGGTCTTTTTATCACCACTAACATTAAATTCTTTTGGAGAAGGACTAAGGCCAAAATAGAGACCTTACTTTGGGAGCTTTGTTTTCCATGTGGGTAATTGTCACAGAATCCTGAGTTCCTACAGGGGTTCTTAACCTCTTGTACCATAGATCCCTTCTTAGAATAAGATTTTAAAATTTATATGTATGTATTTTATTTATATATATAAAATATATCAGTCAAAAGTGATCTTAACATGCTTTTTTTTTTTTTTTTTTTTTTTTTTTTATTTATGATAGTCACAGAGAGAGAGAGAGAGAGAGAGAGGCAGAGACACAGGCAGAGGGAGAAGCAGGCTCCATGCACCGGGAGCCCGATGTGGGATTCGATCCCGGGTCTCCAGGATCGCGCCCTGGGCCAAAGGCAGGCGCCGAACCGCTGCGCCACCCAGGGATCCCTTAACATGCTTCTTTAATAACACATGACAGTGTCTAGTGGCAATATAATAAATACCATAATATGTAGTGATGAATGTAAATAATACTTTCTGATCTGCAGTAACATAATATTACTTGAATATATGATTTCTATTGGTGACGAACCCATAAGTACTGCTGATTGTACTGTGGTTTATGGTCTATATTCCTATTTTGGGGGGGTCTGTATTCATAGTTTAAGGAAGTAATAGATTTCAGTGGCGGTTAGTTAAAATAAAGATGTTTTAACTTTCAGGGCACCTGGGTGGCTCAGTCAGTTAAGCATCTGCCTTTGGCTCAGGTCATGAAACCAAGGTCCTGGAATCGAGCCCTGCGGCTGGCTCAGCAGGGAGCCTGCTGCTTTCTCTCCCTTTACCCCTCCACCATGCTCATGCTCTCATGCACATGAGCACTCTCTCTCTCAAATAAATAAATAAAATCTTTTTTTAATGTAATTTTTCATAGGTCCCCTGAATTCTTTCCATGGATCGCTTGGACATTCAAAGACCCCAGGTTAAGGAACCCTATGGTAGGGGTTCCTTGCTGGCTCAGTCAGTAGAGCATGTTACTCTGGATCTGAGGGTTGTGAATTCAAACTCCTGTTGGGTGTGGAACCTACTTAAAAAAAATAAAAATAAAAGAAAGAAAAGAAACCCCACGGCTTAGGAATTACCTGAGAGCCCCAGGAAGTAAAGGACTAAGTAGATAGGGCTCACATCCACTTCAAAGAAGTTGCTTTTATTTTGTTTTATATATCAGAGTTCATATAAGATTTCATTTGTAATAAAAATGTTTTTGGGGGCTAAATACTGTATAGTTTTTTTAAATAATTGTAAATGAAAAATTCTCTGTTTATCTTGCTCTTTTAACTTAAACTGATTTCTTTTGTAAATATTCTAAGCACGTGAGTGTACCATCCAGTTTATGACCCTGGAAATAGAGATTCAGAAGTCAACAGTGTATAGTTGAAACCATGGAACATCAGTAAGATTGCCCGGCAGTAATCTGCGTGAGTGTAACATGAGAAGAGGAGCAGGCCAACGGGTAGGCAGAAGAGAAGCCTGGAGAGAACGGAGGAGTTGTCAGGAGGTGGGAGCACACAGCTTCCATAATGTTACAGAAGCAAAGGGTGTCAAATGCTGGAGACGTCACGTAGCATGAGGACAAAATGAATCAATCCACCAAACTTGGCCGTAAGGAAGTCAGTGAAATTTCCTGTGGCGTTTTCAGCAGGGTGGGGAGGACTGATGACAGTCTGAAAAGACTGAACAAGTGATGAAGTGGAAACGGTGTGGTATAGACCAGTGCTTTTCGAAGGTCTGTGGTGAAGCACAGTGTCTGTGATTCCCAGTCTGTCACAGACTGACAGCAGTCCTGCTGTGCGTGACCAGTATGTTGGATAACCAACTAACAGGTCTATACTCTGTTGAACAAGACAAGCCCACTGATGACAGGCTTGGAGATCATGGCCATGTCAAATTGCTATAGAAGTTTCTAAATGTTCATTCTTAATTATGTACAGCAGCAGAGGTATATAGATTATTCTTTCAAGAAACTCGTCTGTCAAGGAAGAGAAAGACTAGTCAGTACTCTGTGGGACCTATAGGATTGGGAGGAGGTTTCTGCCAGTATTATCTCTTACTTTCTCTATACCAAGAACTATTTTAGGCGCTGGAAATCCAAATTAGGGGGATCCCTGGGTGGCTCAGTGGTTTAGTGCCTCCCTTCAGCCCAGGGCGTGATCCTGGGGTCTCGGGATCGAGTCCCACATCGGGCTCCCTGCATGGAGCCTGCTTCTCCCTCTGCCTGTGTTTCTGCCTCTGTGTGTGTGTGTGTGTGTGTGTGTCTCATGAATAAATAAGTAAAATCTTAAAAAAAAAAAAAAAAAAAGAAATCCAAATTAGGGGCTAAAAAGAATGTGAAAAAGCACTTAAATGAAAAGATTGTTGAAAGAGTAAATGAACTTTCATGTGAACTGTGGAGAATCCAAGCAGTCCTGTGCTTCCACATTTTAGAGTAGTATATCCTGCCTCATTTAATCTCTGGATGTTTATTTTGCCTATGGTCAGGGAATTATCAGGGAGGCTCATAATCTTCATAGTCTTTGAGTGCATTAAAACATTAACTCATTTTCAAAGATGATATCACTGACTTTTCTTAGTAGGACCTGTGTCTTGAGAGACTTTTCTCCCCCCTCAAAATTGGTATTGGATTTCTATTTTGCCTTGCATTCCCTTCCCTCTTTAAAGGCATACCTTAAAAGAAGATGACAAGTTTGGGACCTACCATGGCCACAGAACAAAGAGAATTAAATTGACTTGCACAGAGTGCAAACCCTAAGATAATCTTTTGCATAAAAGAACTCTGGTCTTTTATAAATCCCTTCACTGGGGCGCCTGGGTGGCTCAGTGGTTGAGCGTCTGCCTTTGGCTCAGGTCGTGATCCTGGGGTCCTGGGATCAGGTCTTGCATCAGGCTCCCTGTAGGCACCTGCTTCTCCCTCTGTCTCTGCCTCTCTCTGTGTGTCTCTCTTGAATAAATAAAATCTTTTTTTAAAAAATCCCTTCATTTCCTCTTTCTCTAACTGAACTGATTTTCAAATATCCCTCTTATTTTTTCCATCTAAAACGTTGTCCCTGGTCCTCGCGGTGGAACTCAAATCTGTACCTGGGAAAATGAGAATTCTAATACAAAATGTGGGCAATATGAATAGGAGCCATGGAAAAGCAATTTCAGTTATTCATGCAGCAAACATTTTCTAAATGCTTAATATGTACCAGACACAGCACTGAGGGCCAGGCACGAAATTGCCATCCAAACCCAGGTCCAGTTGGGTGTACTAGGCTAGACTTATTTTGAATATTCAGCTAGACTCGTTTCTTATGGTAGCCGGAAGGCTTTTCACAGTGTGTACCACCTAAATACAGCTCTAGTTCATTCTACTAGATTAACTTTAATCAGGCATTGTTTAACAAATTTAAGGAAGAAGCATGAAAATCCCAGCTATGTACATGTGTATGGTTTTGGGAGTCAAGTAAAGAGGAAGGTGATCAAATGGGAACTTTCAATACTTTTTGGAAATGTGTGGGTAATTTATAGCTTAATCAATAAGAGTTACTAGGACTTTTTGCCCAAAAAAGGGCAAAAAGGGATGGAGGAGTACCTTAACTCTTTAGTTGTAAATCTTAATCTCCAGCTGGCTCTTAGAATGAAGTACACAACCTGTAGGAAAATATATTGCCAGTATTAGAGCCAATGACTGTTGGATGTGTGTGACTCGCGTGTATTTGTTCATCTTTTATGTTCCCTCACTCATTTATTCAAAAACAATTTAGAAGGGGTGCCTGGATGGCTCAGTTGAATAAGTGACTGCCTTCAGCCCAGGTCATGATCCCAGGGTCCTGGGATGGAGCCCTGCATCAGGCTCTGCTCAGCGGGGAGTCTGCTTCTCCCTCTCCCTTTGTGCTCTCGCACTCTCTCATTCTCACTCCTTCTCAAGTAGATAAATAAAATCTTAAAAAAAAAAAAAAAAGAAAGAAACAATTTAGTGAATACATTCTACATTTAGCATCCGTCACTGCCCTGAAGGAACTGGGCTGAGAAAAGAAGACATATGTAAATAGCTATGACACAATGTAGGAAGTGTTCTGTGCTGGACCTAGATAATACATTATTAATTCCATTAACCTGGCTGTAAAAATAGCCCAGGGCCATTCAGATCTACTACATGGATAGAGGGAAAGTCTGCATGTTTTGCAGTGACAAATTGTCATCCTATTGATATAAGATGGTTTATCTAAAGTGGTTTATGTCAGATGATTGAGCTAGAGCAGTTTGGGGAATATTATTAATATTCTGTAAAGATTTTATTTACTTGAGAGACAGAGAGAGTGAGCATAAATGAGGGGAGAGGCAGAGGGAGAAGCTGACCCCACCTGAGCAGGGAGCCCCACGCGGGGCTCGATCCCAGGACCTTGGGATCATGACTTGAGCCGAAGGCAGACACTTAACTGACTGACCCACCCAGGCACCCCAGTTTGGGGAATATGAAATAAATAATATCACTTTGGCATAAAAGGCTATGTCAAAATTAGATGTTTTTTAGCATATTAATTTCTCACATGCAGTTAAATAATTCTTAAAGCACCTTCTATAAATGCATATTATACCACAAAAGATATATTGATTCTGGCAGGTTAAATTACACTGGGGAAAAGCCTGGCTTTTACAGTCATGTGTCATCAGAATACCTGCTCCTATTATTTATTAGGTGCATGACCTCAGGCAAAGTACCAACTTTAGTGGGCCTCAGAATCCTTATCTGAAAAATGGGAATAGTACCAAACTCTAGGGTTGTTGGATAATCCACAATAATAATAATAATAGCTAACATTTATTGAGAACTTAATATGAGCACTTCACATAGATTACCTCACAGTTTATTTCTCCAAACAAGGCTAGTAGTAGTGCTATTACTCCACTATTTAGTTTAGAAACTGTACCCTAGAGTTTAAATAACTTGCCCAAGGATATATGACACAGAAAGTGGTAGAGACAGAATCCAAACCCAGGTAATCTTGACCTGTCATCCTTTTTTTAAACAGCTTTATTGAGATATAATTCTTATGTCATACAATTTACCCATTTAAAGTGTAGTATTTTAGTATAGTCACAGTTATATAACCATCACCACGATCTAATTTTAGAACATCCCCCATGCCCCACAAAAGAAACCCCATACCCATTAACAATCACTCTACCTAACCGCCGAATCTCAGCACTAGGCAGCTGCTGATCTACTTTCTTTCTTTCTTTTTTTTTTAAAGATTTATTTATTTATGATAGACATAGAGAGGCAAGAGACACAGGAGGAGGGAGAAGCAGGCTCCAGGCAGGGAGTCCGACGCGGGACTCAATCCTGGGACTCCAGGATCGTGCCCTGGGCCAAAGGCAGGCGTTAAACCACTGAGCCACGGAGGGATCCCCTGATTTACTTTCTGTTTCTAGAGATTTGCCTATTTTGGACACTTCATATATATGGAACCATAAAATATGTGTTTTCTGTGATTAGTTTCTTTCATTTAGCATGATTCTTTCAAAGTTTATCCCTTTCATTGCATATGTCAGAACTTCATTCCTTTTTATTAACAAATAAAATAATATTCCTTTGTATGGATATACCACTTTGGTTTATGTGTTTATCAGTTGATGGGCTCTTGGGTTGTTTCCACTTTCTGGCTATTATAAATAATGAATGGAGCTATGAACATTTCTGTACAAGTTTTCTTGTGTACAGATAGAAGTTTACATTTCTTGGTTATATATCTAGTAGCTATATGCTAGGTCATATGATAATTATATTTAAGGTTTCGAGGAATTTTTTTAATTGTGAAAAAAAATAATCTTTTTGAAGATTTTATTTTTTTAAGTGATCTCTACACCCGATGTGGGGTTTGAACTCACAGCCCTGAGATCAAGAGTCACATACCCCACCAACTGAGCCAGCCAGGCACCCCATAATAGAGAAAACTTTTTAAGTTGAATAATAGTACAGAGTACATGGACACCCTCCATTTGGATTCCATAATTGTTGACATTTTGCCAATTTTGGGCAGCCCAGGTGGCTCAGCGGTTTAGTGCCACCTTCAGCCCAGGGCGTGACCCTGGGGTCCTGGGATCGAGTTCCACATTGGGCTCCCTGCATGGAGCCTGCTTCTCCTCGGTCTGTGTCTCTGCCCCACCCACCTCTCTCTCTATGTGTCTCTCATGAATAAATAAATAAATTCTTAAAAAAAAAAGAAAAAAAACATTTTGCCAATTTTATATCCCTGCTTCCCCCCACAAATATCTCCCTCCCTTCCTCCTTCCCTCCCTTCCTCTCTTTCTCTGATTTCATTAAAAATCAGAGCCAGGTCAGTTAGAGCCAGACTTAACTATTTTATATTCATCCCCAGTTAAGTGAGTGAACATAGGTGAAATAGTGTAATTCCTGGCCAATAATAGCTACTCGATAAATGTAAATTCCCTCCTTTCCTCTTTTCCCCAGTACTTAGAAATCTGGGCTGCAAGCGCTACATCAAGATGAGAAGTGAGATCTAAATAGAGACTCATGGACTTTCTTTGCACAGCATTTCCTGGACCAAGGTCAGTTGAACTAGGTAGGTGGCCATCCAAACTGTGGTGATCTAGCCGTTCAATTTCTGTTGATTTCATTAAGATGATTATTAGAGGGCCACCTGGGTGGCTCAGTGGTTGAGCGGCTGCCTTTTGCTCAGGGCTCAAGGGCATGATCCCAGGATCCAGGATCAAGTACCTACATCAGGCTCCCTGCGGGGAGCTTGCTTCTCCCTCTGCCTGTGTCTCTACCTCTCTCTCTCTCTCTTTCTCTCTGTGTCTCTCATGAATAAATAAATAAATCTTTTTTAAAAATGATAATTATATAAATAGCAAGATAAATTCTACAAATAGTTACATTAACAGACAACAAAATAAACAAAATCCAAACCATCACAATGCTTGGGTTGTTTTGGGTTTTTTTTTAAAGATTTTATTTATTTATTCATGAGAGACACAGAGACAGAGTCACAGGCAGAGGGAGAAGCAGGTTCCCTGTAGGGAGCCTGAAACAGGACTCGATCCCAGGACCCTGGGATCGTGACCTGAGCCAAAGGCAGACACTCAACCACTGAGCCACCCAGGCATCCCGTGTTTTTTTAAGGTAGCAGGAAATTCAGCTCATATGAAACCTAAGCCTATTCTAAAGCAAAAAAGAAATCCCATTTACTAGTGCATGCTTTTTCATGTCTCCACATTTCATGTGTGAAGATGAAGAAGGAGCTGCAAAAGAGAACTGACCAAAGCTGAAATTTTACCAAGAATGCTAACAGGAACGGTCAATTTCTTCCTGGACAGTGACACGGAACAGATGAAAACTAGGCAGCATCTGACCTACTTGTTATTGATTTATTTAGAAGAATCAGTCATAACATTGGATCCTTGGGGACTCCAGAACAATCTTCATGCCAGTGAAATTCACCTGCTTTCCAAGAAACTATTGGGCTTACTGGAATTTTTATGAATCCCAGATCTACCATCCATAATTTTTAGACATAAGACCCTTAGCAACCACTTCTTATCCAGCTCTATTTCTGGAGAAGAGGTTTTCTTCTCACTGCTGAGATAAATCCAGGGAGATTATGACTACTCTTGGTCTTGCAGATACCAGGTCTGCTGCTTGAGTCCCACTAGGCCTAGCCCTGAGATTCTGAGCCCTAGCTGTGTATCAAAGAGAGATCATTATCATGCCTAACAAACTGATGGTTTCTTAATATAATCCAATACCTGATATATATTCAAATTTTCCTAGTTGTCCCCAAAATGTCTTTTTACAGCTCATGTATTTGACCACCATCCAACAAAGTTCAAATATTACATTTGGGTTTTGTTCTTCTTAAGCCTCTGATAATCCAGAATAGTCTCCAACAACCTTTTTTTTAATGCTACTGACTTGAAGAAACTCAGTATGTCTTGTAGAATGTCCCACCTTCTGGATTTGTCCGATGGTTTCCTGTGATGTCATTTCCCTTGTTTCCCTTTCCTAGCATTTCCTGTAAGCTGGCAGTTAGATCTAAAAGTTGGCTAGACTCAGGCTAAACGTTTTGGTAGGAACACTTCCTGGGTGATTCTGTGTCCTTCGTACTGCCTCACATCAGGTGCACACGTTATCCAGCTGTCCCACTGATAGTGAGGCTGTGACTGATGGCTGTGGTCTGCTGGTCACAGTCTGATCCCTCCCATTACCAAGCTGTGCTTCCCCCTGTGACCAGGAAACTAATCTGTGGGGTGATACTCTGGTTCTTTTATTAACTGGCACCATGTGCCATGATGAGTCCTAAAAATTAAAAGGAAGACAAAAGGAAAAATTTTGTCTTTGCCTTTCTGGTTTGAGTCAGTGGATTGAAACAAAATATATTGTCTGATCACAATGGAGTGAAATTAGAAGTTAATAATGACAAGTAATTTAGGAAATTCCCAAATATGTGGACATTAAACTCCTAAATTTAAAATTTTATATTAAACCAAGAATAGGTTTAAGATTAGGGCAGCCTGGGTGGCTCAGCAGTTTAGCGCTGCCGTCAGCCCAGGGCGTGATCCTGGAGACCAGGGATCCAGTCCCACATCAGGCTGCCTGCGTGGAGCCTGCTTCTCCCTCTGCCTGTGTCTCTGCCTCTCTCTCTCTCTCTCTCTCTCTCTCTCTCTCTCTCTCTCTGTCTCTCATGAATAAATAAATAAAATCTTTTTAAAAATTAACTAATTAAACCAAGATTATAAAAATTGGTTCTTTACAGAAGAAGAAAAACATTTCCTAACCCAGCTTCATGACTACTACCTCCCACAAACTTGCTTTTTTTTTTTTTTTTTTTGCCGATATTGCTGATTGAAGGACAGTGTCCTCTAGTTTTGCAAGTCAGAAACCAGGCAGCAGGCCAACACTTCCTTCTCCCTCACACTTCCTTAACCAATCCATCCCCAGTCCTCCAAACCTTATCTTCTAGAAGATCTCAGATTTGATCACCTTTTCCAGTGGCCAGGCAGCCATCATCTCTCACCGGATTACTGGAAGCTTTCTCACAGTCTTTTTTTTTTTTTTTTTTTCTCACAGTCTTGTATCTCCTGCATGTCCTTCATACTGCAAGCAGAGGAATTTTTCCCAGTTCAGAGTTCATCCTGTCTACAATCCTTCAATCTCTTTACATTTTAGGATAAATATCAAGATCTTCAATGAGGGATGTCTGAGTGCTCAGTCAGCTAAGCGGCCGACTTGATATCAGCTCATGTCATGATCCCAGGGTCATGAGCCCAGGGTCATGAGCCCCTCAGTGGGCTCCATGCTCAGCAGGGAGTCTGTTTCTGCTTGAGATTCTTTCCCTCAGCTTCCCCCCAACTTATACTTGCACATGGACTTTCTCTCCCTCTCTCTCAAATAAATAGAGGCGGCTGGGTGGCTCAGTTGGTTAAGCATCTGCCTTCTGCTCAGGTCATGATCCATCCTGGGAACCTGGGATAGAGCCTCCCCTGGAGCTCCCTGCTCCACAGTGAATCTGCTTCTCCCTCTGCCCCTTCCCTTTCTCATGCTCCTGCTCCCTCTTTCTCTTTCTCTCAAATAAATAAGTAAAATCTTGAAAGAAAAAAAAAAGAAAAAACACACGATGAATGTGAAGTAAGAGCTCTATTTATTGTTTTGTTTTTTGTTTTTGTTTTTTTTTTTGTCAGAGAGAGAGCACAAGTAGGGGGAGCAACAGGCAGAGGGAGAAGCAGCCCAACAAGGGACTCAGTCCCAGGACCCTGGGATCATGACCTGAGCCAAAGGCAGATGCTTAACCGACTGAGCCACCCAGGCGTTCCTACTGATTTTTTTTTCTATTGATATTTTTTAAAGTAGAATTATTCAGTGTAGCTTTGTTTCCCGCTTTTCACTTAACATTGTATGAAAGTACATATTGTATATATGCAAAAGATGTATATGCAGAGAAAAAGGCTGAGGATAGTGTTACTGGTGGTTTATTTCGGTAGACAGGATTTCAGGGGAATTTATTTCTTCAGACTTTCTGTATTTTCCAAGTATTTTTATGATACACACTAAGTTTTTATAATAGGAGGCAGCTGTAATTAAGGACATGGACTCTGCTGTTAGCTAGATATGAGTTCCAGCCCCAGCTCTATCTCTGCCACCTAGAAGTTGAGTGACCTGGGCAAGTTACTTAACTTCCCCTCAGAAGAATACCTACGCAGGAGGTTGTTGCAGGGAGCAAATAATATAATATTTACAAATCCCCTAGTACAATTTATATCACATCAATAAATAACAGCTCTTGTTACAGATTTTGATCTGATGAAAATGTTATTTTTATTTATTTTTTAAAAGATTTTATTTATTCATGAGAAACACAGAGAGAGAGGCAGTGACACAGGCAGAGGGAGAAGCAGGCTCCATGCAGGGAGCCCAACATGGGACTCGATCCCGGGATCCCAACATGAGACTCGATCCCGGGATCCCAGGACCACACCCTGGGCTGAAGGCAGGCACTAAACCACTGAGCTACCCAGAGATCCCCAAAAATGTTATTTTTAAAGTTAAAAATCCTTTTCCTTGGAAAAGAAAAAATGAAAAACAAAACCCACATTTAGTTTCAATTATATTTTTAAAAAGAAAAGAATGAACATTGCAAAAGTAAGGGAGTACTGGACCTGGAAGATCAGCAGTAGGAAGCATGATCATTGAAATTCAGGAAATTAAGTCCTGAGCCATTTTCTGAAAAGCAAAAACAAAACCCTGATGTTGCCAACTTAAAGAAAGGTGAGAAAGTCGGCTTGGAATGGATTCATCTACTGAAATACAGCGGCTACAGCAGAGCCCCTCCAAGCTGTTAATACTGTGCTCTCAAGCAGGGAAGAATTTGGCCAAACTATTTGACTTCACTTGTGTCAGCAACTTCGTGGCCAGCTCTGGGAGCTGGATAACCCCCTACTCGATGGGGACAGACTTACACAACCTCCAGCCTCTCTATAGCAAATGGCAGTTTGACTCCACAACCAGGTTGATAATATGTAAGCTATTCAAGATGTGTGCATCACAGTCCAGTCAGGGAAGTGTGGAGAAAGAGACCAATTTTGTAACAATTGGTAGGTTTTCTCTATGGAAAGACTTGGTTTGAAATCACAGCTCCCACACTTCCCTACTTTTATGACTTTGGGCTAAAACATAATCACTCATGAGCTTTGCTTTCTTCTCTGTGGCTGGGAATGATAACTCCTACTTCACCAGGAGGCTGTATAGAGGGAGAGAGATGATGTATGTGAAAGCTTAGAACAGAGCTTGACAACTGGCAGGAACCACGTGTTGCTTCCCACCTGTGGTGGTGCCCCAGTCTGTGGGCCAGAACCAAGTGCATCATGCCTGTATCTGAACACAGTGAGACTTGTGGCCCAATTGCTTCATGGGGCATATGTCCAGTGAACAGGGCTTGCTGCCAAGTGAGTGAAGGCCTTCAGAGAAGGGATTGACGCAACCCCTGCCTTCAGGAAGCAACATTCCTAAGCAGCCCTTCCACCCATTAGAACAGTTCAAACTGTTATTAGTTTTAAATAGTCAATGATCACATCTGCTTTCTTGAATGACTATACCTCCAAAATTTCTAAATATAAACTTAAACCATGAAAACCCTTACACACACACACACACACACACACACAGAGTCCTTGAATCACAAGAGTGATTTTCATTACCAGGCACAGCTTTTTCCCAACTTTTAATATTGAAAATTTTCAAACACGTAAGTTATAAGTAGTACATTGAATGTCATATGCTGTTCAGTTAGATTTACCAGTGGAATTTCCCTGCATTTGTTTTCTCTCATTCTGCTTTTTAATTTTTAACTTTTTGCTGAACCACTTAAGAGTTCATTATAGACACTGTGACACTTCAACCGCGAATACTTCAGTGTGTATTTCCTAAGATGAAGGACATTCTACCTACATAACTGCAGAATTAGTACTCACTCTGGAAATTGAACATAAATACACTAGTATTATCTAATATATGGTCCATATTCAAATATTCCCGATTATCCTAATAATGTCCTCCTCCATAGGTTTAAAAAAATCTAGACTTCAAAAAGAAAAAAAGGAAAAAAAATCATACATTCCACTTAATTGTCACATCTCATCCAGTCATTCTGAAATTTAGCACTTCCCCCTTTTGTGCTAAACCTGTTGTTTCCCTCTCAATTTTTATTTACATAATGGGCCTCATAACTCAGTGGGGGCCCCAGCAATTTTTCATCTTCATTTCTGATCCTTGTACTTTTTTTAAAAAGTGGCTTATACTAAAAACAATCCCACTATTTTCCAGTTCTTAGCTTTTTCAGTTCTTAGCATATTTAAGTGGAATAATAAATATCAACAGCATCTACACAATGCTGAAGAGGGAGGGGATGGGGCATTCAGCTTGGGGCATGTTCAAGTCAAAGTAATGCCAGAACATTCACGTGACAAGCCCAATAGGTTGTGGCTGGAGATGGGAACCTGATTCTCTTCCTCGGTAAGGTGAAGAAAGTCACTTACAGAGAAGTGGAAAGAAAAGCCATGGAATGGGTGACTTTCCCAGGAGAGGGAGTATTCTTAAGGAGGCTAGTCTGAACCTTGGAGAGTTCCAGGCCAGCAGCAAAGCAGTGGGGTATGCTGGACACCCAGCAGAGTCAGGGGGAAGGGGTGCAGAGGTAATGAGGAACAAACAATGGATCCCACCCCTGAGCTGCTTATGGTTCTTTAATTCAAGGTGCAAATTAGGGCTTGGTGTGCCTGGGTGGCTCAGTGGTTGAGTCTGCCTTCATCTCAGGGCACGATACCAGGATCCTGGGATTGAGTCCCACTTCAGGCTCCCAGCAGGGAGCCTGCTTCTCCCTCTGCCTATGTCTCTGCCTCTCTCTCTCTCTCTGTGTGTCTCTCGTGAGTGAATGAATGAATGAATGAATGAATAATATCTTTTAAAAGGGGGGGTGCAAATTAAATTAATTCTCAAGACCATCTGGGAGAGCAGGCCAGGGGTGGGGTGGGGGGGAAGGCTTCAGAGCTATGTCAGCTGGAGTCTGATTAGGTAGCCTGAGGACAGGGTGGAAGTTCGCCTGAAGGTGCAGAGCCTCAGATCTCCTGGAGCAAAACTCCTTTAGGTAAGGAAACCAGAAAAAGAACCAAGAATAATCAACAAGAACAGAACTTGCAGAGGAACAGAACTTGCAGAGACTGGGAAGGGACACGCTGGGGAGAAAAGCCAATTCAGTTAGGATGGCCAGAGAACAAATGGAAAGAATCTGTGTCCTTGACAACATTGAGACACCAAATTAACCAACTCCAAATCTTCCTCACCTCTGAACTTCTTGTTAGGTAAAATAATATGTTTCCGTACTAGCAAAAAACATGAGGTAATCTAAATAGATGAATTAAGAAACTCCCCAAAAGAGCATATTTACCAAAAAGTCATAAGAACCAATACAAGGAAGTAAAAATATCAGATAGGTGAGCAGAACATAGTCACAATGACTGCAGCAGATACACTCTGCTTGTGAACTCTCTTATACATCTCATTACATTTAATTATTGCCTCTAGGGCAGTAATTTGGTGATTTTCATTTTTATTTATTTTTAAAAATATTTCTATATTTAAGTCATCTCTACACCCAATGTGGGGCTCGAACTCACAACCCCAACATCAAGCATCCCATGCTCCACTGACTGAGCCAATGCCCCTCAGTGATTTTTAAAGGACCAGAGACAAAAGGCCAGCAAAAGGAAACTCTGCTCTAGAAGCCCTCAGTTTCTTAAGACAAAATACATTAATATACATATAGATGTATGTATATGTATACATAAATGTCTTTATTGTGTATATACCTACATATATGTGTGTGTACACTGAGACATACACAACACATACATATACACATATATGTGTGGGTAACACAGTATATATGCATATACACACAAAATTTGCCCTGCACAGAGGCACTGAGGAATACCTAAGCAGTTCTGATTATTCAGGGGGTGACAGGAAAAGCAGGGTGCCAGCTGCTGAAGGTTGAAAATAAGTTTAAGGTGCTCCTGCCACCTAACAAGGGGATTTTTGACAGAATAACTAGAATAAATAGAACTTTCACAAGCCTTCCATTTTAATAAGGTTTCAAAGCAGTGTGAGTAATGGGGGTGGGGGGGGAGTGTCGTGACACTGTTCCCATTGTCAGGCTCCTCTGCGGTAACTCTTCTCAGCAGATACTGAATCATCACAGAAGATTATTAAGCCCTTTTCATGTCTAACAGTTAACCCCAGAGTACTTCTTTTTTTTTTTAAGATTTATTTATTTATTCATGATAGAGAGAGAGAGAGAGGCAGAGACACAGGAGGAGGGAGAAGCAGGCTCCATGGAGGGAGCCCGACATGGGACTCGATCCCAGGACTCCAGGATCGCGCCTGGGCCAAAGGCAGGCACTAAACCATTGAGCCACCCAGGGATCCCCAGAGTACTTCAATTTACTGGTACAGGTTTTACTTTACAGGACCATGAAATGGATCTAACAGGCTCCAGTTTGCAAGTTCAACCCAAAAATGTTTAAACTCATTTCCTTCAACTTGTTATGAAGATAGCTTCTGCTGGAGTCACGGAGAAGAAAAGGGCATGCATATTTTCACCCCCTCACCCTCAAATTAGCGGCACTACTGTTTAATGAGCCGGCCCTAGTTCACTTAGAGACCAGCAGTATTGACTAGTTCTTTCCTGGTCTTCGAGCCCTCTAACCTCCAGGGGTGGTGCTGCTCGGATTCAAACAGCTGCACATTTCCAACATAGTATTCCCTACATGGTGTCAAATGACTGGGGATGAAGTTTTGGTGACTGGATGATTTATTCACTTAGTCATCGTTGTTCCATGAGGGGAAACAATAAAAGGCTTTTGTTTGTGTTTCTGTGTGTAGGGTGTGAGGGATGAAGAGAAGAAACTAGCCATATAATGAAATCTTGGTCCTCTCAAAAGAGGTCTTTATCTTCAAATTACTATAAATATATCATAAATACATCATAAAAAATACTGCACTGTGGTTCTTTCTACATTTTTTTGTATTTTCCTGAAAAGTTTCTTTCTTCCTTTTTTATTAAGAAAAAGGAGTACATGCATATGTGCTAATCATAAAACATTCAAACATTACAAAAGCATACAGGGTGAAAAACAAAGGTCTCCCTTCATTGCCCTCGCCCAGCCCTCCTCTCCCACCATTCAGCCCCCACAAAAAAGCCCTCTCTCTCTCTCTTTTTTAAAAAAACCTCTCTTACAGTTGGGAGCATTTTCATAACAACAGATGGCATATTGTAAGCAACAGGCAGATTCCAAAATGAAAGCAACCAGAAATCACTGAACATGAACCTCACAGTGGAACACATTCCCAGAAAGTGCCAGGACAAGTCATGGCAGAGTGACTCAGTACAGATGAGGGAGCTCCCCGGAAAAACAGGCCCACGGAGCCAGAAACATCTGGGTTTGCTTCTGGATGTCCTTGAACTAGCTGTATGTCCTTGAGCAACTTTTGTTTCCCCGGTAGGCATGTCAGTAGGAGCATGAAATGAGATTCTGTGTAAAACACCCAGCAAGTGCCTGACGAGTGCTAAATTTTTGGCAAATATTAGTTTTCCTCCCACTTCCAGAGGGACTTTGCTGCATCTAAAGCATACATTAGGGGCGCCTGGGTGGCTTAGTTGGTTAAGCAGCTGCCTTCAGCTCAGGTCATGATCCCAGAGGGCCCGGGAAGGAGCCCCAAGTTGGGCTCCCTGCTCAGCGGGGTATCTGCTTCCCACTCTCCCTCTTGCTCCTTGCTCCTCCTCCCGCTCTTCTCTCTCTCTTTCTCTCTCTCTCTCCCTCTCTCTCGCTCATTTTCTCTCTCTCAAATAAATAAAATCTTTTAAAAAAATAAAGCATGCATTGGTTTACTTCTGCTGAAGTTCTAGTTATGTCTGCACGTTTATGGGGAAAATTATAACCATATTTTGTACACTGTTTATAAAAGGTGAAAAAGCATGCTTTGCTCTTCTGCCAAACTGCTCAAAGCACGTTCGTGTTTTACAAGTTATTTAAAGACTAATGTAGAAATAGATCTGCATTGCATTTGGGTTCACGCAATGTATGTGGATTCAGGCAAGAGTGTTCAGAATTTAAAAATCCTCATAATCATGGGTATGTTATCTCCTGGAATCCTGTATTAAGCAGCCGATTCAAAGAAGTTGAATAATGGAGCAACATTGATGCAAGAACATTGGTTATTTTTAAATTATTCGTGTAATATTGACATAGCTATTTGGCAGTTCAGAAGTTTTGGGTTTTGTCACCAAGAAAATTACTCTGCAATCATCCAAAAGGCAAGTTCATAATGAGGTGAAGAAAAAGATTAAGGCTTCTGGACTGATGCCCCGAGCGTGTTCGGCAGTCTATGAAGCCTGGAGTGCCCTCTACTGGTTACCTTCCAGAGAGCCAGGCAGCTAATGGTTTCACAGAGGACTCAATTTTTAAAACATCCTAAATATACGCCTTTCTCTCTATAACTTGCCCTATTGAGTGACTTTTTTTCTGAAGTCTTATTCTCTGTAAGAGAGAACAGTAACTTTTTTGGGGGGAGCTAACTTGATTCCTTAATCAGAAGTGTGTCTGGAAAGAAAAAAAAAGAAGTGTGTCTGAGATGCCATTTATTTTATTTTTTTTTTAATTTTTTATGATAGTCACAGAGAGAGAGAGAGAGGCAGAGACACAGGCGGAGGGAGAAGCAGGCTCCATGCACCGGGAGCCTGATGTGGGATTCGATCCCGGGTCTCCAGGATCGCACCCTGGGCCAAAGGCAGGCGCCAAACTGCTGCGCCACCCAGGGATCCCTGAGATGCCATTTAAATGTGATCAATATCTGTTAGATCCTGGGACACATGGGTGGTTCAGCGGTTGAGCGTCTGCCTTTGGCTCAGGGCGTGATCCTGGAGTCCCTGATCGAGTCCCTGATCCGAGTCCCAGGATCGAGTTCCGCATTCCGCATCGGGCTTCATGAGGTGAGCCTGCTTCTCCCCCTACCTGTGTCTCTGCTTCTCTCTCTATGTGTCTCTCATGAATAAATAAATAAAATATTTTTTTAAATATCTGTTAGATCCTGATTCTAAAATAATCAACACATCAGAAGAATAACTAAATGCAATAAAGTGATCCCAAAATATTTAACTGGATTTTACATTTTAAAAATTTATTTTGAAAAAAATAAAAAATAAAAAAAATAAAAATCTATTTTGTGGGGCTCCTGGATAGCTCAGTCAGTTAAGTGTCTGCCTTCAGCTCAGGTTATGATCTCAGGGTCCTGGAATCAAGTCCCACATCAGGCTATTGCTCAGCTCTTGCTCCCTCTCCCTCTACCTGCCATTCTTCCTGCTTGTGCTGTGAAATGAATAAATTAAATCTTTATATATATATATAAATACACACACACACATACACACACATATACATATATGCATAACACACATAAATATATATATATACTTGTAGTAAGGTACATAGTTTCTAATGTACACTCGTCTCTCCATAATAGTTTTTCAACTTCCTGTGAACCATAATTATTGCAAGATTAAAAGTTGAAAAAAAATCTAGCGACTATTTTGAAGCTTTGAATCATTGAAATCTTTCTTTGAACTTGTTGAATCATAAAAGAAAAAAAATGCCAGTGACAGAGTTAGAAAAATGTGCATGTGAGATTTGTATTCTCTATGATTTTTCTTTCCTTGCTTCTCCTTTGGCTAGAAGCCAATAGCCCTTCTCCATGTCGTAAAGGACCTGCAAGGGTCCAGCAAGAACAGGTGTGCCCATACTCACTGGCCATCACAGCTAACCAGACTTCTAATGTGAACTAGCTCATTGCTTTTCACACCTGAATTTAAAAGCAGAATCCTTATCTTCTAGTGCAGTGTAATTCAGAATTCATCCATACATTTATTTGTCCCCAGTTATTGAGCACCTATTCTGAGCCCATGCACTGTCGATATGTCATGAGTATGTGTCACTTCTACAAGATAGGGGTCCAAATATCATCAAATTCCTTTTAACAGGGACCCTGGGTAGCTCAGCGGTCGAGTGTCTGCCTTAGGCTCAGGCCGTGATCCTAGACTCTCAGGATCAAGTGCCTGCATCGGGCTCCCTGCCAGGGAGCCTGCTTCTCCCTCTGCCTGTATCTCTTCCCTGAAAAAATGAATAAAATCTTTTTTTTTAATTCCTTTTAACATTAAAACTAAGCAACTCTGCCACATGCACACATGTGTATGCCAATCCCAGGAACATGTCTTTTTCCTTTCCCAGATTTCCTCTCTGTAATCTATGAACTCCAGAGTGCAGACTTGGGTTGGGACCCAGTCTTCCTCTTGCTTGCCTACTGGTCTCTGCTGGGAATGTGCAGACTCAGATTTGGATTAGTTTCTTTTTTTTAAAATTTTTTTATTTATTTATGATAGTCACACACACACACACACACAGAGAGAGGCAGAGACACAGGCAGAGGGAGAAGCAGGCTCCATGCACCGGGAGCCCGACGTGGGATTCGATCCCGGGTCTCCAGGATCGCGCCCTGGGCCAAAGGCAGGCACTAAACCGCTGCGCCACCCAGGGATCCCTGGATTAGTTTCTATCGCCCCCAGCATTGCCCTGGATTGTCCCACACCACAGACACCTGCAATGAGTCCTAGAGGAGCTAAG